>NC_063209.1:26970438-26975438 GCF_017589495.1 Alosa alosa | reverse complement strand
TGGGCCTTGGCTCTATTCTGTCCCCATAATGGCTGTGGGTCTAGGAGGATGGGCTTGGCTCTAGGAGGATGGGCCTTGCCTCTATTCTGTCTCCATAATGGCTGTGGGTCTAGGAGGATGGGCCTTGGCTCTATTCTGTCCCCATAATGGCTGTGGGTCTAGGAGGATGGGCCTTGGCTCTATTCTGTCTCCATAATGGCTGTGGGTCTAGGAGGCCTTGGCTCTATTCTGTCTCCATAATGGCTGTGGGTCTAGGAGGATGGTCTCTTCCTTTTCTCTCTCTCTCACAAATGTTTATTTAATTTGAAAAATTTATTAAAAAAAACTTCTAGCACACTGAGGAAAATAAGTTTGTGTGCCATGGAAACTTAAGCACTTTGTAAGCACTTTGCAAAAGTACCATATAGATGAGGATTCTTATTATATAACAGTGTTTGCCCATTGCTTGCACTAAAAAATAATGCTTAGACCAAAGCCTCAATACTTAAACTTCTTGTAGCATACCTTAAGCACTGTGTAACTATAGCTTAAGGGTGGTGGGGGCACCTCACCACACTTTTATTAGTTATTTTTCCAAAATTGCCATATGATAAAGAGCATCCTTCGAGCCTTTTGGATAACTGAAACAATATGATCATTTCTTAGCCCAGGAGGACATCGCCTTGTGGCCAGATCTGAACAGGTTGCAGGATCCATAATCCCTTCCCCCCACCCCTGCCACACACACACACACACACACACACACACACACACACACACACACACACACACACACACATATACAAAAAATAAATAGCTATTTCTCCAGTATCTTTTTCTTTTTACTTTTGTTTTGTTGCTAAATATTTGATTTGAGCCAAATTCTTCCAAAAATGTGTGAAGCAATAGGCAAAAACTGTATCACTGCAGTCTGATTTTACTATTACTTAAAGATTATTATTACATCATTAGGCCAACAAAGGTCTGATTTTATTATTAAATTAAGATTATTTTTATATCATTACTAAGGTCTTAAACAGAGGGCTGATACCCCTGTTCAGCTCTCTGTCTCCCTGGAGATTCCTAACGCTATGGGAACTCTAGACTGACACCCCTATCCACTTCCTACTCCTCCTCCAGGAATACCTCAGCCAGTGCTGAAGAACTGTCCTCGACTCCTGTCCTGTCCAACTTGCACTTCTGTCAGTGGTGTAAGACTAATCAACAACGTCTGCTGTCTGTCAGCTCTCAGCAGGCTAGTGGCTAGCGGCTAGCGGCTAACGGATTTCTGTCTGCTGGACTGTGAGTCACAGGTGGAGTGAGTGTTTACAAACATGTCCCCGGTGAGCCCTGCAGGGCAGGCAGAGAGGCTTGGTGTTATGGGTGTCCCTGTATAAAAACATTTTTCAGCCTCAGTTTCAGAAATCTATGGCTATATGTCCACACGTGGCCGGGTGTTTTTAAAAATGGGTGTAATGATGTCAAAATTTTTCAGCCTGAATTTCGGAAATCTACACCTAAAACTCCACTCCTGACATGCTCCAGGGCCTCGGTCAAGTGAGGGACGATGGTGTTGTGCCCACTAAAACTAAGACTAGGTAGGAATACAATGAAATTTGAAAAGATTTGATCATTTAACACACACACACACACACACACACACACACACACACACACATTCATTTATTTTCATTCAACCTTTATTCTCGGTTCATTGAGGGTATTCCTCATTTTCAGTGAAGCCGAGATTACACAGTAACAATGGAATAACAAGATATAGTATAATAATTGTGGAAAATAAAACAAAATAAAACAAATAATAAGATAACCTACATACCATTATAAAGGAGGAAGAGAAATAAAAAATATAGAACATATGAATAATAAAATAATAACAATAATAAAATAACATTTACATAAAACACACTAATTGCACCCACTCCAAAAATCTGAGCTTGCATAAAGCTTCTGTGGTTGACAGCTAGCTCTGCCACTGACAGCAAGTGTTAGGCCTACCTATGCAGAGGCCCTGTACACACCTGTGTTCCTCTATAGATGTGTTGACTCAGGTGTCCACTATCCAGCAGTAACAGAGGCAGCAGTGTTAGGCCTACCTATGTGGAGGCCCTGTACACACCTGTGTTCCTCTATAGGTGTGTTGACTCAGGTGTCCACTATCCAGCAGTAACAGAGACCCTGTACACACCTGTGTTCCTCTATAGGTGTATTGACTCAGACCTACGTGGAGGCCCTGTACACACCTGTGTTTCTCTATAGGTGTGTTGACTCAGGTGTCCACTATCCAGCAGTAACAGAGGCAGCAGTGCGGTCCCGTGCTGTGAGATTTTTTCTCAAACTTTAATTGACATATAGGCCCACTTGATTGAAACAACGTTACAGTGTCAAAATGGTTTTAATCAAATCATTTAATTAATAATCAAATAATTAATTTCAGTAAATAATGTCTTAAATATAATGAATAATTAATTGAAAGGTTACTAGAAAAGAGTTGAGACATTTTAAAGGGTACTTTACATCTGGATGACGTTTGCTGCGCTATTCTTGGATACTTGAGTTTTTACGGTAAATGTGTGTGTGTGTGTGTATGTGTGTGTGTGTGTGAGTGCGCGCGCGTGCTCGCGTTGGCTTCTTGATGACAAACTCTACAGCGCGATGAGAAAGAGTGCTATCGCGAACCACGGATTGTTGTGAAGAGGACTGCTCTGAGGTAAGAAGCATGTTATCAAGCAGTCATTACTTTCAATTTGTCTTTGAACTCAAACAAAGGAGGACGAATGTTTTAACCGTTTATAAAGAGTCAAGGCAAATTTAGTTATTTATATAGCGCATTTCATACAGGGTTGATTCTTTTTGTGTCCAAGAGAACTGAAGTGTCGGGAAAGTGTTTTGTTTGTGGTCGTATTGTCAGTATGTTCGGACTTATAATCAAATCAAATGACATTTGCTAAACTGCACTTTTTCGGATGGTGATAATTTGGAAAGAACATTGGAGCACAAGTCGATACCATAAGCATTAAGCAGACTCAAGTTCTGCGTCTGGCTCCGTTAGAGTAACATTACAGTAACAATGTCGCGTCTCCTTTAATTGGGGGGAATTTTCATTTAAACATTGCGCGCTGTTTGTGTTCAGTTCTGTTTTCTGGAGAGCGTCTCGCCTACGGTGCTGGTATTTCCCGATGTGCACGGAAAACGGAAAAAGTTGACAGAAGTAGCATGTGTTTGTGTAGGCTATTCTTCGAAGTTATGCACAGAGCTCCATCCTTCCCGTTAGTTACCCACGGCGCACATTACTGTTGACCATGTCTGGAAATCTGAAAAGTATGAGATGAATGTGGATGGACAATAACCCACCCTGGCTAGTTTCAGCAATGAATCGGTCCATACAGATAAGTGAACAGTGACCACTAAGCTCGGTAGGTGGTGTTAAATTCTTTCATAAACATGATTAATGAGACTTGTGCAGAACGACTGCGTGTGAAGCTACACTCTGGAGCCTTTCAGGCGACAGTGGGAGTCGAGATGCCCCGTGAGCGCGGTATGATCGCGGGGAGTGCTGTCCGGCATCCAGAAAGTGGTTACTCTCTCGCGCAGATCAGAGGTGGTGATAGAGGTCTGCGGCTACACACACACATACACACACCCTGGATCACTATAAAACGTAGCTATTTCCTACTGGTTCCTACTGTTTGGCTTTACACTGGCCAGAAATAAGCCTGTTATTATTGGACATTTCTCTCACACTCTTTCATTCACACACACTTGCACGCACATACACACACACATCCTTTAGTGACTCAGATGTGACATTTTGTGGTATTGCCTGTCTCTGTCACTCATACATCTACTCAAATTTCACTTGGTCTTATCTCATCTCATCTTCTGTGCTTTGCACTCCCCTCCCAGTTCACAGTAGGCACACACACACACACACACACACCATCCACATCAGGCCAGGTGAGGTCCAGAGGTGGCTGTAGGCTGCTATGGCCTCTCTCATGACATGGTGAAGCTGAGAAAGAGCGAGAGAGAGAGGGGGGGGAGAGAGAGAGAGAGAGAGAGGGGGGGTGGGAGAGAGAGAGGGGGAGAGAGAGGGGGGGGGGAGAGAGAGAGAGAGGGGGAGTGGGAGAGAGAGAGAGAGGCTGCTCCATATACGAAGGGAAAAAAGATAGAGAGAGAGAGAGAGAGGCTGCTCCATATACGAAGGGAAAAAGAGAGAGAGAGGCTTGGACAGATTGGCTCTAAGATGGAGAGGAGGAAGGGTGGGGTGTTGTTTTGATTGTTCTTTGTGCCTTGACATACTGTATAGAAACAGTCCTGTTGATAAAGCACCGGTTATTGAATAAACCTGTTTATTGAATCAGTCATCAAACCATGATGTCATCTCCCACTGAGACATCAGATGCATACACAATAGTGCCAACCTTCCCTCAGACCCAGAAATACATCCTTTTATTAAAGCAACTATAAACCACCTGCTAGAGAGAGAGAGGGAGAGAGAGAGAGAGAGAGAGAGAGAGGGAGAGAGTGCAGTATTGACACGTCTCACACACGTCTTCCCTGGAGGCTAACGTGGGAACAGGTCACTTGGTTACTAGGAGACCAAACATTTGTTGATATTGAGATTTCAGATGCAGTCAGCCGTTGTCCGGGTCCCATAGGAATGTCGTCTGTGGGAGAGTGTGTGTGTGTGCGTGCGTGTGCGTGTGCGTGTGTGTATCTATGCGTGTGTGTATGTGTGTGTTTGTGTGTGCGTGTGTGTGTGTCTACACTGTCATGACAGTGTTTATGTCATTAACGTTAGTTCCACCTCACCAACATGGATCCATTTCCCTAGTTTCCTGGTCATTACACACATGAGTACACATACACACACACACACACACACACACACACACACACATGCAGAGAAATGGGCCGTCAGCTGAACTGGCTTCATTAATGGGCCTTAGTGCTGGGAAATCTCTGTAAACCTGTGGGTGTGAGGTGACTACTCTCCAAGG
>NC_063209.1:26957938-26960438 GCF_017589495.1 Alosa alosa | reverse complement strand
CTGCTTACTCACAACCAAATCAGAATAGGTCCTGTGTGTGTGGTTTTTTGTGTGTGTGTCTGTTTGTCTGTGTGTGTGTGTCTTTGCATGTATTTGTGTATGTAGTGAGTGGGTGTCTTGGTTTGATATGAGCAAACTGGGTTTCCTGTTTTTACAAATTTGTGACACATAAATGTTACTGCTTATCATCAGCCCTTGTGTGTGTGTGTCTGTTTGTGTGTGTGTGTGTGTTGTGTGTGTGTGTGTGTGTGTGGGGGCTTGGGTGGTTGTGTCTGTGTGTATTAGGGTTTGATGTAAGTAAGTGGGTTTCCTGTTTTTGCGATTTGTGGCAAAATGGGTCTGCTCGTGTAGAGCCTGTCAGGTGTGTGTGCGTGTGTGTGTGTGTGTGGTGCTAACATTACATTCTTATAGTGACTTCCTTTCGCTGCGTCAGAGAATCACACATTGTTTGTGATCTTTTCCTCTCGGGGTACTTTTCATTCACCTCTCTTCTCTCCTCCCTTCTTTCCACTTCCTCTTCCATCTCCTCCGCCACGTCTCTTCCTCCTCTCTTCTCCTCTCCTCTCTCTCTCTCTCTCTAGGTTTTTTAGGGTTGTTGGTTTATTTGTTTTTCTTGTATGTGGGTGTTGTGTGGTGGGGGTGGGGTGAGTTTTTAATATGGGCTAGTTTTATTATTACTTGGTTTCCCATTGACTGTTAATAAAGGAACCTTACAAGTCTCTCTCTATCTCTGCCCCCTCTCCCAGACAGCCTCTTTTTGAATCTGAATGTTTCACTGTTCAAGAAAAAAGTCCCTCCATTTGTCACAGTCATACAGTGACCTCAGATGGTTAGTTCTCGTGGTCACCGTGAATGTTTTGTATTTTCCAGTGTCCTGTTGTAATGGTGGGAGGTGTATTCTCTTCCATAGACTGTTCAGGATATTACTGGTCATGTGAAGATTTTTTCGGCGCTGCTCATTATCTAGCAGCGGTGGTGTGGTTGGTAGTCCCTCCTGCCTTCCTGTATTTTAAAGCTCTCTCTGAATGTGTGTACTGTGTGTGTGTGTGTGTGGTATCTGCTGCCCTCGAACCATAATTTGTGATGCCCACCACTGGACAGTATTTTTCTCGATCGTTTTGATACCTGTGTTTGCTGTGTCTGTTCCATTACTTTCTCATTATTCTGGTATCAGAAAAAAAACTGTGAAAAGACAAATGTACTGAATAAAAAAATAATTTATTCATTCCTCCCAAGATGTAACTGTCATTGACATGTAAGACATACAATACAGTTTTTCTCGATCGTTTTGATACCTGTGTCAACTCTGACATCACATTCTCAAAACAGTTAACACCCGTGTCTGAACAAAAGCACTCTGGACAAAATGACACATTTTGCTTGCAAAAGGCTGTTACTCTCTCAAAACACTTAAAACATGCAGCAAAAGCAAATCTTGCCTTCAAACACTACAACTTGTTGCCAATTCAAAAACACTCTTTAATCAATCATTACACACTGGACAACAAAATGCAAAATCTAGTTCTCAAAATGAGCATTTTTGCTATGTCTGTTCTTTCTCATTTTTCTGGTCAGAAAAAACTGTGAAAAGACAAAATGTGCTAAATAAAAAAAATATTTATTCATTCCTCCCAAGATGTAGCTGTCATTGTAAGACATACAGCAAACACCTAGTAAGATACTGTAAATTTCATTGAACTACAACTTTCATCGAAATAGACCTACAGTAAACACCTTTTGTACTGTTTTCTCCACCAAATAGGCTATATAGTACTTTGTCTAAATGTGCATTAGATCCATACTTGCAAATAGCAACACAGAACAGACATCTCTTATGTATAATGAATGATTGCTGATTGAAGAATTGTGCAAAGGAGTTTCACACAGGTGTATCAGAGATTCAGACTTATGCAAGAAATCTATACCATCTGTGAAAAGATGTTTTCCTTTTGTTTAGCATGGGAAAACCAATAGAGTTTGGGGCTTTTGAATGACACCTGTGTTAACTGTTTTGCAAAAGGGTGTGAGAACTGTGTGAACCCAATGAAAATGTGTGAACACATTCGCAAGAGATTACTTCTGCTGTGCAAAGAAAGTAGTCGTGAAGACCAAGTGGGTTCTAGTTTACTTAAGCAGGTAAAAGCAATCGAGAAAAACTGTAAATACCTACAATACAGTAAATTTCATTTAACTACAACTTGTCATTTTTCATCGAAATAGACCTACAGTAAACACCTTTTGTACGGTTTTCTCCTCCAAATAGGCAATACAGTACTTTGTCTAAATGTGCATTAGATCCATACTTGCAAATAGCAACACAGAACAGACATCTCTTATGTATAATGAATGATTGCTGATTGAAGAATTGTGCAAAGGAGTTTCACACAGGTGTAACAGAGATTCAGACTTATGCAAGGAACCTATACCACCCTAACCTCCATTAATCAGTGGATGAGCAAAAACTTTTTGAAACTAAATGATGACAAAACAGAGGTACTTC
>NC_063209.1:26945438-26952938 GCF_017589495.1 Alosa alosa | reverse complement strand
ATATTGGGACATGTCACGGTAGTCTCTGTGACTCCTGCCTCTTATCAGATGCATGTTACACCAGCACTGTGTTTATTAAACTGCTTCTATCTTTATCAGATGCATGTTACACCCCCACTGTGTTTATTAAGTTGCATGTTACACCAGCACTGTGTTTACTAAGCTGCTATAAAGAGGGAATAGAACATCTGCTGCTATTCTCAGCTCATTCTGGTCTTGTCTTGTGTTCATTGTCTAGTATTGTCTTATCTCTGTCACATCTGTATCATTCCTGGGTGTTGTTTGTACTTCCTGGGTCTTGTCTGTACCTTCTAGGTCTAGTCTGTACTTTTTAGGTCTTGTCTGTACTTCCTGGGTCCTGTCTGTACTTTCTAGGTCGTATCTGTACTTCCTGGGTTCTGTCTGTACTTCCTGGGTCCTGTCTGTACTTCCTGGGTTCTGTCTGTACTTTCTTGGGTTCTGTCTGTACTTCCTGCATGGGTCCTGTCTGTACTTCCTGGGTATTGTGAAGCTGTATAGAGCCCCTAGTGATTTGCTCTTTGCTGCTGATTGAACTCTATAGATCTGGCATCTGCCACCTTAATCTCTCGCTTGCTCTGAATGAGTGTGTGTGTGCGTGTGTGTGTGTGTGTGTGTGTGTGTGTGTGTGTGTGCGCGCGCAGTGATTGGCTCATTCAGATGCTTCCTGGGAGATGAGACCTGTCTCACTTACCATTCGTCTGGTCATTCCTTCGATCTCTCGCCTGAAGCCATGCGGATGTGTGTGTGTGTGTGTGTGTGTGTGTGTGTGTGTGTGTGTGTGTGTGTGTGTTTGTGAACGAGAGCAAGAAATTATGGTTATGATGGAAATTGCAATTTTGTAGCACTTTGCACTTTTGCACTTTCCATAACTGGCTGGACTGGTTGCATCGGCAACATTGCTGTGCGAGTTCTTTCTTGACTGAAGGACTGATACACTATTGTAACTAATGCACCCGGCAGGCCTGGAGTCGTTGGCACGATACCCTGTTTGCCCCAAACCAGAACTATGGGGGAAGCTGACGCATCAAGTTTTTATCAGTTCATTTTGAGATATTTGAAGAGTTTTCCTGGCGGTGTGGCGTGTGTGTGTGCGTGTGTGTGTTTGTGTGTGTGTGTTTGTGTGTGTGTGTGTGTGTGTGTGTGCGTGCGTGCGTGCGTGCGTGCGTGTGTGTGTGTGTGTATTGTGGAAAGGCATTGACTGAGCTCATTTTTCCCTGTTCCATCAGAACATGTTGAATTGCATTTCGATCCAGTGATCTCTGCCTGAAAGAGGTGTTGTGTAAGGGTCTGTGTGTGTGCATGTGAATGTGTATATGTTTGTTTGTGTGTGTGTGTGGGTGTATGTGTGTGATTTCGTGATGGGAGGCTGTGTTCAGAATCGATACGCTAAGGCTGACAGACTCTTGACAGCAGACATATTCTCTGTCTGGCCAAATGACCTCATGGGTAATACTGCACAGGAATATTGGGAAATTGACTAGAGTATTTGTGTCTTAGTATGAGGTGCTAGTGTCTGCGTTCAAAGGTATTAAGTGTAGTGTATGGTTAACAGATACATTAGACTATTTGGAAAATATGGTTTCTGAAGATACTTGACTTGTAATGTGGAATAAAATGGTGCAGCCGATATAAGATGCTGTGTGTGAAAGGCTAAAACAGTGTGTGTGTGTGTGTGTGTGTGTGTGTGTGCGCTACTGTGAGCTTTGAAAGTGACCGTGTGTTTTGTTCTCCTTGAATAGAGGCCAGCATGACAAAAGCGTGGGAGTAGGGATGATATTTATATCTATGGTGTGGGTGGGAGTAGGGATGATATTTATATCTATGGTGTGGGTGGGAGTGGGGATCAAACCTGGTGAAGGACCTAGAGATGATGATCATCCTCATTGAAACCATGTCATGAGTATCAGGCCTCTGCTAGACTACACCGAATCAGTTTTGATACGGGGTTCCGGATCAAATCCGATCTGCGTCCACAAACACTGTAGCCTTGTTTGGGAAGCCTTAAAAAATCCTTGAAAATCATGACAAAAGCATAAGTCAACTAGATGTACCGCATAGCGGTACAAAATATGACCGCCGCTCAGTCCTGTACATCCGTTCCGCGAAAATAAATCACACTTCAATTTGTCTCCATATTTTACTCCATCCCCCACTCTTGAAACTTTTGTGTATGCTTGTTTGGCATGCCTGAGTGTGTGTGTGCAGCTGCACAGAAAGTACCCTACTGGTGCTGAAAAGGTGAATAGATTGTAGAATAGCCAAAGAAGATGTAGAATTGTTATAAAACCTTTAAAATCTCTAAACAATCACAAGTAGGGCAGTTCATCACAGTTCATCCATTGCAACTGGATTGATGAAAGGTCACTTACACCTGTAGGCTACATTGTATTTGGGAAAAGCAAAAGGTATCAGCATAATGTTATTTTTTTTTTTTTTTTTTTTTTTTTTATGTATTTTTAAACAAAAACATCTCTGTCAGTTCCATGCCGTTTTCAACAGCTATCAAAAACAAAAGGTCATTTTGGATGGATGGATTTTTGTGAATGTTTCTTCTTCTACATAAGATTTTAGTCATCTTTAGTTCATGTAATACTTTATTGTCAATGCACAAATTAAGTAACAGTAGTCTGAAACGTTATTGTTAATGCACAAATTAAGTAACAGTAGCCTAGTCTGAAACAAAATGCTGTTTTACATCTAACCAGTGGTGCAAATAACTGACATGTCCAAATGGGCCTTGATGAAATGCGCCGCTAGACTGTTCATACACATTTTAACGGGCCAAAGTTGAAGAGCTTTTGTCCGTTATTGTTAGTGCAAATATAGGCTGATTCATGTTCCCTTGCATTGTTTAACTGAGGTCCATGGCTAGTCTGGCTTTCATCAGACCAAGCTCAATCTTTTAAGAAATCAAAAAATAAATAGATCAGGCTGGGTTCACCAAGCCTAGTCCATAGGCACCCGGTATTGTTTAATTTTCCGATTGAGATATACATGCTCTGGCTATTCTAAATGCAAAAATGCATCAGGGAGTTATGACAAAACGGTAACTAACAAACTAGATCCTAATAGAAAGCTGTTAGCTTCCCTAAGCTACAGGTAGGATTATAAGGTAGGCCTATTTACAACATAAATTGTCAATAGGCTATGCTGGCGACACAAATAAAATCTCCTTTGGAAACCAATGGCTTACGCCTTACAGTATCAAGCGGACTTAAACTGTCATATCGTGGCGAAAAGTTGTAATAACATTCACGCAGCTCCATGAGTCAATGAAAGCGCGAATGAAGTAGCCACTTCTAAATGGGACCCACTACACAGTAGCTTAAGGTGTTTTGCTAAAGCAGCCATAATGAAATGAAGGTGTCATTGTTTGGATACTTCACACACACGTGCTTTTTAATTTCACAGACTACAACTACCAAGCTGTAATCAAAGCACATCGATTCCCCTCTCACACCCTGCACGCACTTAAAACAAAATAAACAGGCGTCTCAGTCTCACGCATGTATAGGCAAAACTGTATCATAAATCTTCCATTGCACAGAATGATTTTGTAGCACGTGCAATAAATGACAGTCGAAAGATACAAACAGTGCTGCTATACATTTGCTTGGTATAACCGCATTTATAGTTTTCTACAAATGCAATAAATCAAATGCCTCCATCACTCAACCAACGCTAACGGTAACATTACCTAGGTCCTTATTGATATTACAAGATTAACGTACCTGCAGTAAATACCAAGCATGTCCGATAAACATCCTCAGATTTATTTCGGCTTCAAGAAGAAATGGGAATTACACTTCATGTGAACATCGTCCTATCCTTATTAGATGTTGGCGTGAAATTACAGTCCTTGTATGAAGCGTCCATTTTTTTTCCAACCCACTTTTAACTTCCAACAAAATTACGCCTCACTGCAACGATGCGCCATCTAGTGGACAAACGACTACTTCTCGCCAACCCTGAAAATGCAGCCATGATGATGATGATGAATATTTATTTTGGCTTTCTTTTAATCCTACTGATTTTTTTTTTTTTACCAGGGGAGGCAAATCACAAATGAGTGATTATGAGCCAGGTTGATGTGGGCCCTTGAGACCAACATACCATAAAAGATTCACAGAGAACTGTGTCTGCCCTACCCTCCTTTGGGGGTCCAGTCCAGCGGGGGCTGCAGATGAAAACGAAAAATGACGGTTCCATGCTATCCATGTGGGGGTACATGCCCACCAAGTTTTGTGTACCCGGTCTTTCATTGTCCGGGAATCCTTGTTGGTGTATCGTCACTAAATGTAAACATAAATTATTTTATTGTAAGGCCCCCATGAACGAAAGTACACAAAACTTGGCATGCATTCAGAGGGTGTCATAATGATCCTACACTTTTAATTTTGTGCAGTTTTGACCTTGTCAGCCAGAGATATTGAGATGAAAACACCTAATTTTTGCTTTTTAATTTTTAACTAGGTGGCGCTATACATGAAATAAGTGGTAATGGGATGGGTTGACATGCCCCCTTAAGACCAACATAAAAAAAAGGTGGACCTCCTAGGCCCTACAGTTCTCGAGATATTCACAGAAAACTGTCTCCGCCACCTACAGGCCAGTTGGTGTATAGTAACATAAATTAATTTATTGTGTGGCCCCCCATGAACGGAATTCCACAAAATTCCACAAAATTCCTACAAAAAAAACTAAAAAAAAAAAAAAAATCTGACTATACATGAAAAGTGGTTATGGAATGACATGGCCCCTTGAGATCAACATACAAAAAAATGGTCCTCCTAAACCCCACGGTTTTCGAGATATTCACAGAAAACTGTGTCTGCCCTACCCTCCTTCGGGGGTCATAATAAGTATGGATACCAGGGAAGAAAAAGGCAGGGAATCTTGCAGGGAAATCTTCCTGTTAATGCTAACCTGAAGAATGCTAATGCTAACCTGAAGAATGCTCATGTGTTAATGCTAACCTGAAGAATGCTCATGTGTTAATGCTAACCTGAAGAATGCTAATGCTAACCTGAAGAATGCTCATGTGTTAATGCTAACCTGAAGAATGCTCATGTGTTAATGCTAACCTGAAGAATGCTCATGTGTTTGAGTTTCCAAGTCTGAATTCCTCATCTCCAGTGACCACTGGAAGCATGCTGGGTCTGGGTCTGTTTCTGTCACACACAAACACACAGACACACAGACACACAGACACACACACACACACACACACACACACACACACACACACAATGTGACATCCATAATCTATCAGCTTGCTTCATGCATTTTGCATGGGCCCAAATCACACAGATCTGCCCACGACCTTTACTCTGATCTCTGTTGGGGCCAGCACAGTTGCCATGGCAGGGAGAAGGAAGAATGTGTGTGTGTGTGTGTGTGTGTGTGTGTGTGTGTGTGTCTCTCTCTCTCTCTCTCTCTCCCTCTGTAGGTGTGTGTGTGTGTGTGTGTGTGTGTGTGTGTGTGGATGAGAGAGAGATATGGGTTGTGAAGGACCATTAAGAAGATGGGTGGGCACGCAGTTGGCTTACTGCATAAGCACCTTTCTGATGAGATTCACACACACACACACACACACACCTACACAGATAGAGAGAAAGAGAGAGAGATACACACACTCTCTCACTCATTTGTCTGTCTAAAGTTTCCACATTAGTTGTGTGTCTGTGTGTGTGTGTGTGTGTCTAATGTTTTCTTAAGCGGTAGCTGAGACAGTAATAACCTGCTGGTGTTTATTCTGGGTCACGGTGCTGACTGCGTTACCCAGCAACAAGCCCCGAATGGGCCAATCTTACGCACGTCTGCAGCAGGGCCTTCCGGCTGGACAGCAATTCTGAGCTGGTGTATGCTAAATGTCTAGTGAACATTTGGTAAATGTCCAGTTAAGTCCGGTAAACCTTCATTAAAGGGTCCGGTAAACCTTCGGTAAAGGGTCCGGTAAACCTTCGCTAAAGGGTCCGGTCAGCATCATTGTCATGTCATGGCCTGTGAGGGACTGCAGCCTGAATCAAAAGCAAGCACTAGAGAGTGCAGGTGATTCAACAGTAAACACTAGAGCAACAGAAACGAGACTCTGTCTGAGTCAGGCTCTGCCTGCTGCACACACAATACGAAAGCATGTTTACAGTGTCTACTAATATACACATTATGCCTCTCTTAACCTGACCGCTAGTGACACAGGCATTTGTTTATCTAATGGGGTCTGTATCTGGTAACCTAGATTCTTTATGTGTGCTTAACTGTCTGTGTGTGTTTGAGTGTCTAATGTGTGTGTGCAGGACTGTGTGTGCGTGAGTATGTGTGCGAGCGTGCGGTGCATGCTGGTGTGTGTGTGTGTGTGTGTGTGTGTGTGTGTGTTTGTTGTGATTTGCGTCATCTTGACAGATAGGCCTGCTCGAGACTAATGGGGCGCTGTGTGCCTCTAAATTACCCATGAATCCCTCTGCTACGCCAGCCGGCCAGGCAGGAAGTGACATATTTATTTGTTTAGCAGAGTGTGGCTGAGACTCAGTTCCAGTAAGCCTTCCCTCCTGACATAGGCTAACTAAGCCCTGGTCCAATAGGCCGTCCTTCCTGGACTCAGACTCCCCTGTCTCCTCAGACTGCCCATACACGTGCATGGAGCGTTCATTTAGGTATACGGTATTGTACTGTATAGCGGTAAATACGCTTGCAAAAAGGGAGGGCTGCTTCGGCTAGACTTCATATGAGAAGGTGTAGAATAAGATGTGAGGACTAGAGTCAAAATGTCTGAGTTTGAATGATTTCATATTTTCACTTCAAAATATTCACATAGATTTGCGCTAAATATGAAGTCAGAGACAAACACACATGAGAATTTGCAGAAAAAACAGTGAGATAAGAGCCTTACTGTACTTCACCAGGCAGATTAGTTTGTGTTAGCATTATATGATATCAGAGTCACGATTGCATTATGACAATACAACAGTAGATGTGTGTGTGTGTGTGTGTGTGTTTGTGTGTGTGTGTGTGTATGTGTGTACAGTACGTGTATATGTGTGTGCACCCCTATGCTGTTTCCCGACAGTCCCGTGAGGGGTGGTTGTTTTTGAAACGTCCCCTTGACTGTGGGCCTGTGGCGATGTGTGTGTGTGTGTGTGTCCGGTAGTGGAGAATGTGGTAGATCAACAGAAAGAAGGTGTTTATGATCAAAACATTTCCTCTTTATTTTTCTTTTAATGACTACCTCTGACTAAAACCTCAGAGGTAAACCCTCTGATCTGTGTGTGTGTTGGTTTAGCGAGGTGGGCATCCTTATATGGACCCTTTCAAGAGAGTTCCATTATCAGCATCATAGTTGGCCCCACAAGACTTCCTTTTTAACATTCCATATGTTATCTTAATGCAGAGGAAGTAGATTGGGGCCCAAATAGAACGTTCAAGCATTGTTTTTGTTTACCTTGTTGAAAGGGTCTATAGGCCTTTCTCTCTGGAGCTGCT
>NC_063209.1:26912938-26935438 GCF_017589495.1 Alosa alosa | reverse complement strand
ATACATATCTGCGTGTGTGACTTAATAAACGTATTAATGAAAAAAGAAAAGTGTGTGACTATTACGTGCGTAATGAAAAGTGAAAAAGGGAGATGTGTATGTGTATATAATATAACTATTAATGGTACTGTGACTGTGTGTGTGTGTGAAAGAGAGGAAAGGGTGTCTAATGTGTTTTTATGCGTGTTTGCCCCTAATGTGTGTGTGTAATGTGTGTGTGTGCAAGTGTGTGTGTGCGTAACCAATGTGTGTGTGTGTGTGTATCAATGTGTGTGTGTAAAAGTAATGTGAAAAGAATGTTTGTGTGTAATGTTGTGTCAATGTGTGTGTGTGTGTGTCGCATTAATGCGTGTGAAAAAAAATTAATGTGTGAAATGTAATATGCGTGTGTGTGTGGTGTAATGTATGTGTGTGTGTGTGTGTGAAGTAATGTGTGTGTGAGAGTGTGTGTATTAATATATGTGTATTATTAATAGCATATAGTATGTGTGGGAGATAATGCATGTGTATTAGTATTAGCAAACTGTATGTATGTGTGTGTGTGTGTGTGTGTGTGTGTGTGTGTGTGTGTGAGTGAGTGAGAGAGCGGGAGTGCAGTCCACTAGATCTACCCTTAATGTTCTCTTTTGGGGAGCTAGAAATAGTGTGTCTGTGCGTCATATTCCCTCAGATGTGTCAAATGATTTTATTTTTCAGTGTGTGTCTGTGTTTGCATGTCCAGTCCCCCGAAGCCACTGTCTGCTACCCCATGTTTAGTGTTAGTTGGTGGTGTGTGTGAAGGAAGATAGCATTGACATTGTGTGTGTGTGTGTGTGTGTGTGTGTGTGTGTGTGTGTGTATGTTTGTGTGTGTGTGTGTGTGTGTGTGTGTGTATGCTATGTCAGAGAGAAGAGATGTATAGAGACAGAAATCACCAGAAAATGGTGATTTTATGATCATTTGTAGTCGGGTAGTCTACAGATACATCTTTATTATCAGCTGTGTGTGTGTGTGTGTGCGTGTGTGTGTGTGTGTGTGTGTGTGTGTCTGTACGTGTGTGTTAGTGTGTTTGATTTTGTTGAGATATGAAGCTGACCTCAAGTTGAGATATGAAGCTGACCCCCTTGTCAGCCAGCGATAGTGGACAGTGGGGGTCAGGCATTTGGGGTGTCCTGTCTCTGGCTCTTTGGGAGGATGACTCTGGCCTGTGTCGAAATGTGGACACCTCATACAGCTCCCTCTCTCTCTCTCTCTCTCTCTCTCTCCTTCTCTCCCTCTGTCTCTCTCTCTGTCTCTCTCTCTCTCTCCTCTCTCTCTGTCTTTCTCTCTCTCTCTCCTTCTCTCTCTCTCTCTCTCTCTGTCTTTCTCTCTCTGTCTCTCTCTCTCTCTCTCACACACACACACACACAAACACATCCACACCTGAGAGATATATATGGCTTGATCCATCTGATGGACCAGGCATAGCTGAGAGTGAGTGTGTGTTGTGTGTGTGTGTGTGTGTGTGTTTGTGTGTGTGTGTGCATGCTTGCATGCATGCGTACTTCCTTGTCAGTATGTGTGTGAGTCACCTGCCACTAACCCCTAAGTGAACGGCAGGTATCACTCTCCTGTTGAATGGGCCTTTGGAACAGAAGAGAAGGGGTGTGTGTGTGTGTGTGTGTGTGTGTGTGTGTGTGTGTGTGTATGTGTGTGACAGGTATCACTCATCCAGTGTGTGTGTGTGTGTGTGTGTTTGACCTGTCACTAACCCCTATATGACTAGCAGGTATCACTCATCCAGTGTGTGTGTGTGTGTGTGTGTGTGTGTGTGTGTGTGTGTGTGTGTGTGTGTGTGTGTGTGACATGTCACTAACCCCTATATGACCAGCAGTTATCACTCATCCAGTGTGTGTGTGTGTGTGTGTGTGTGTGTGTGACGTGTCACTAACCCCTATATGACCAGCAGGTATCACTCATCCAGTGTGTGTGTGTGTGTGTGTGTGACCTGTCACTAATCCCTATAAGACCAGCAGGTATCACTCATCCAGTTTGTGTGTGTGTGTGTGTGTGTGACCTGTCATTAACCCCTATATGACCAGCAGGTATCTAGTGTGTGTGTGTGTGTGACTTGTGACTGACCCCTGACCCCTGCGCAGGTATCTCCCTGATCCTGTGGAACAGCATAGCAGAGAAGGCCATATGTGTGTGTGTGTGTTTTGTGTGTGTGTGTGTGTGTGTGTGTGTGTGTGTGTGTGTGTGTGTGTGTGTGTGTGTGTGTGTGCGTTTTGAGTGTTTTGTGACTGACCCCTGACCCCTGCTTGGGTATCTCTCCCTGATCCTGTGGTGTGTGTGTGTGTGTGTGTGTGTGAACAGCAGAGAGAGAAGGCCATATCCTGATCCAATGGAACAGCATGTGTGTGTGTTTTTTGTGTGTGTTTTTTTGTGTGTGTGTCTGTGTCTGTGTGTGTGTGTGTGTGTGTGTGTGTGTGTGTGTGTGTGTGTGTGTGTGTGAGCCTTGTGACTGACCCCTGTGTAACTTGCAGGTATCTCCCTGATCATGTGGAATGGCCTGTACACCGCAGAGAAGGCTGTTATGCAGTGGACCCTCCTCACTGAAGCCTCCTACTGTGGAGTGCAGTTCCTGGGTAAGAAACCCACAGAAAGCCTCTCTCTCTCCTCTTTCCCTCTCTCTCTCCTTCCTTTCTCTCTATTCTCTAGTCTCTTGTTTCTCTATCTCTCTTCTTTATCTTTCTTCTCTTTCACTTCATCCCTCTATCCCTCTTCATCATTGTGGCATTCTCTCATGTCTTTGTCTCTCTCTCCCTCTCTCTCTCTCTCTCTCTCTCCTCTCTCTCTCTCTCTCTCTCTCTCTGTCTCTGTGTTTCTTCATCTCATTCCCTCTGTATCTTCCTCTGCTGTCTCTCAGTAGCTAGTTTCTGTTGCCGTCTTCGTTTGCCCAGTAATATCGTCCTCTGTCACTCCCTCTCTCTTCTCCTCCAATGATAATATCATTCCTTTCTCTCTCATGCTTGCCTGTTTGGGGGAATAAGCTTCTATCCAACGCATTGTGGCTTGTGGCGCCCCCTGTTGTTCAGAAACACAGTAATCTCAGGAATCATTTTTGTCTATAGACTGTACAGTTACAGTTTTTCTCAGTCGCTTTGGTGCATTTATTGAATTATAATTAACATTTGCACAGCAGTTAGTGCATTTCGCAAAACAATTAGTGCAAACTGCAACGCATAGTGGATAACCTGCAAAAGTGTGTATCTTGCTAAAAATGCTTAGTTTATGCCTCAAAAGCAAATATTTATGCCAATGAAACGGTCAGTGCAATCAAAATGACAAGTCATGATGCCATTGTTTATGTCAATATGTAAACTGTTTTGTCAATATGACAGTTTACTCTGCAAGTATTTTCTAATGGACAATGCACAAGGCAGCACTATTTTCTATTTCAAAACTACAAAGTTATACATTATTGTGTGTAGAGAGGGTTGAGTAAAAGACAGTGGATGTGTCAAAGTGTTTACTGTTGACAGACATTGTCACAGTATGAAGAAAACAAAGGCTTTTACAGCCAATGAAAAATGCCCTCTGTTCAGAGCTCTGCACCACTGTACATCTTTCTATACATATTGAGTTTCCTGTCTGTCAGGTCACATGTATACGTATATGCTAGACAGACTATGACAACTATGACAACTAGTTCAACACATTTGCATGTAATGACACAGGCGATGAAGGCCGATTTATTTTATGGGGTAAGACAGGGTATTCAGCAGGGAACCAGTACAGTGCATTTTGACCGAAATTACATTAGCTATCTAAATGTAAAAAAACTTTTGTACAACATCAGTTGCATGAATGTAATAAAGCATTGCTATTTGTTCAAGATGGGGAGAAACAGCTTTAATGATGTGCACTAGTGATAAGATGATATTGAGTTTGAATAAACAGTTTTGAGAATTTTGATTCTGATCTGAGAAATGTGCAAAAGCAACTAAGAGAAAAACTAACTTGTAAACTAAGACGTGTGAAATAAGACCTGCTTGTCTAGAAGGGGGCAGTGTTCCCTTTTTTGTGCTGTTAACATTTTTAAATATGAGTTAGTCATTATGGATGATTTTGTTATATAATATGTGTGTGTGTGTGTTTCCCTGCAGTTACCTCTATGTCCCTGCTGGAAGTAGGCTTCATATCTGATGGCGCCCTCTGTCTGCTGCTGGGGGAAGTGCTCGTGCTGCTGGTCACCCTGCTATACCACCACCAGCTGGGACGCAGGGTCAAGAAGATGTGACAGACAGGGGGCGCCAAACCCCACCTGCCCCGCGTAACCCCTCAGAAAGCACACATTCCATAGCCGAACTCTCACACATACCACTTCCCGCCAGCCGCAGGACCAGACACAAGTCGGCTCTACAGACAGAGTGTGTGTGTGTGTGTGTGTGTGTGTGTGTGTGTGTGTGTGTGTGTGTGATGTTTATATGTGTGTGTGTGTGTGTGTGTGAGACTTGTGTGTGTGCGAGTGTGCGAGTGTCTGTTCATGTGTGTGTGTGTGTGTGTGTGTGTGTGTGTGTGTGCGATATGTTATATATATATATATAGGCTTAGTGGAGAACTGTGAAGGTTGACTTGTGAGTGTACTTGTGCTATGAGCTGGAAATCATCCAGATAGTAGGCTAGTTGATATTGAGATATGAAGTTTGCATACAAACAATGTAAAATATGTGTGTTATTCGTGTTGCCATCACTGCTATGTTGAAGGAGCATTATCAAGAGCAAAATGTGGATAGTGTCTGGCCTTTCCAGTACGGTGTGCTTAGCAATCTTTAGCAACGATGCAGAGAGCCCTGCATAAGGCTGTGCATTTGGAGGTCTCCCTTTCATTTCCTGTTTATTTCTCTGCCTTTTGTAGGCTACACTCTCGAAAACATTATATAAACAGAACAAAGACAACGGACAAAGACAACTAAACCGGATCCTGTCCCAGGTCTAGTCTCAATCTAAACTGGATCCTGTCCTTATTAAGACCCAGGTTTAGTCTCAATCTAAATCTGTTCCTGCCTTATCAAGACACAGATTTTGTCTCAATCTAAACCTAATCCTCTCCTGATTAAGTCCCAGATCTAGTGGCAATCCAGAGTCAGCTGTGTGTGCTGGTTCCAGAGTCTCAGCTCTCATGTCTCGGTACTCTGATGCTGAACTCAGTGGTTAATCTGGTTAAGGGTGCAGCATGCTGGTTTAGCTGAAGCAGCAGCATAGCTGGAGCTCCTAATGAGCCTGTGGGAGGATGTGCACACGCGCCTCTCAGGAAACGGTCTTCAGAGCCCACAGAGAGGAAGGGGGCAGCCCTGGGCAGCGCTGGGGATGCGGCCACAGCGCTCCAGTGAAGGACAGCACTAATTATAAATGTATTATAACCTAGTGGAGGCTTATCAGGGGCTTTGTCTTGGCTGACATTTCACAATCTTATGCCAACACAACTGATGTTTCTGTAGGCCAGAGTTGCCATTGGGTTTGACCTGGACCAGGCTTGGGCCCAATATGGGCTGGGTCAGAACCAGCTGCTGGTCCTGCTTGAAACTCAAGGGGGAGAGAGGGGAGAGTGGTGCCTTCACATATGCGTATCTGTGCTGTAGGCTACCGCCGGGTGAATGTTTGGATGGAGTGGTTGTGCTTTAAGTACTCCCATGCTCCTGTCTGTGCCAGAGCACCAGAGCTTCCAATCACAGGGCGAGGCACTAAAGGCACGCTTCAGACATGCAGCACATTCGGTGTGTGTGTGTGTGTGAGAGAGTGAGTGGGTAAGTATGTGTGTGTGTATGTGTGTGTGTGTGTGAGAGTGAGTGGGTAAGTATGTGTGTGTGTGTGTGTGTGTGAGAGTGAGTGGGTAAGTATGTGTGTGTGTGTTTGTGTATGTGTGTGTGAGTGAGTGGGTAAGTTTGTGTGTGTGTGTGTTTGTGTATGTGTGTGTGAGTGAGTGGGTAAGTTTGTGTGTGTGTGTGTGTGTGTATGTGTGTCTCTGTGTGTGTGTGTGTGTGTGTGTGTGTGTGTGTGTGTGTGTGTGTGTGTGTGTGTGTGAGAGTTAGTGGGTAAGTATGTGTGTGTGTGTTTGTGTATGTGTGTGTGAGTGAGTGGGTAAGTTTTTGTGTGTGTGTGTGTGTGTATGCGTGTGTCTCTGTATGTGTGTGTGTTTGTGTGTGTGTGTCTCTGTGTATGTGCATGAGTGAGTGGGTAAGTATGTGTGTGTTTGTGTGTGTGTGTGAGTGTGTGGCCCGGGCCACATGCGGCTGGAATCCGTGAGTGCTGCTGCTGCTATCTCTGCTTATCAGAGGGGGATGTGTGGGCCCCACGGCTCAGGGTCGTCGTTTCCGTCCCTTGTCTCTGGAAGGGCGACACTAACGAGGCAAAAATACTCCAAAACACCCCACCCCCTTACGGAACATCCTCGACAGTATGACTCCAAACCTGCCCACCCCCTTACGGAACATCCTCGACAGTATGACTCCAAACCTGCCCACCCCCTTACGGAACATCCTCAACAGTATGACTCCAAACCTGCCCACCCCCAATGGAACATCCTAGACTCCAAACCTGATAAAAACACAATAGTCCTGTGTGTGTGTGTGTGTGTGTCGGACCAGCAGCTGGACGATAAGTCCCCCTGATAAGGACCGCAGGGTCCCTCTCTCCTCTGGGGGATGGAGAGGACACACCAGGCTGTATTTACTGTATGGGGCCTGGGTTCAAAGTCAAAGTCAACGCCTGCTTTATTGTCAATTTTTTCACATGTCAAGACATACAAAGAGATCGAAATTACGTTTCCCACTATCCCATGGTTCATGGCCCTCTTAGTGGTAGCCGAAGAATGTGTGTGTGTGCGTTTGTGTATGGAGTATTTGTATTGACGCTGACAGTTAGTTTCTCCACACATTGTTTTCAGAAGTGCTGACAGTTCCAGAAGAAAAAACAACAACAATGAATGTCCTTGTATTAGTCCTAGTGTACAGTTAAGAGGTCCAGTGTGCCATTCAAGTGCTCTACTGTTAGAGGTCTAGTATGTGATTCAAGTGCACTGTGTATTTAAAGCACACATTGTCTACTGTGGCGAGGCTGGTACTCTGAGGAGAAAGTGTCACGCCGTCACAGGTGGTTTAGAAATGTGATTATTCTTTGTGGAGCTCTTTTTGAACTGTGCAATACGCCTACAGAAATAAATGTTCTCTCTGTCTTTGCATAAGTAAAGTAAGGGTTGATATAGTGTTATGGTCAAGTCATGGAGAGTTGGTCTAGCAGTGGAATTAACCCAATTTGGAAAGATACAGGTGTACTGTACAAGATGTTGTTCTCAATCACATAATATCAGTTGTCATGGCAAGCAAGGCCCATTAGATGATGTTGCTGTTGGGAATGAGTGTCAGTCTCAAGCGGTGTTGAGGCGGCTCATTGGATTTTGATTGTTTGTTTGTTTGTTTGTTTGTGTTATTATATTTTTGGGCTGTTTTGCTTTTATTTTGATAGAATAGTGAAGAGACTGACAGGAAGAGAGAGATGGGGTGGAATTGGGAAATGACCCGGGTCAGAATTGGACTGGGGTCCCAGTGTGCACTTGGACCTGAATGGCACAGATGCTCTAGTCAGTTTCGCCACAGCATAAGGAAACAACACGCTTGGATGTACACACTTCACATCATCAAACTGTAGCTCTCCCTCTTTGGGCTTCGGGGTTGAACTGTTTAAATCTGTGCAGTGTGTGTTTGTACTTTTGTAGCACTGGAAAGGAAATCTAAGGCTGTATTCAAAACAAAATAAATGTATCTTTTTTCCATGGTATGCATCTTGCATAAAATGTGTCATGTGTACCTATGTGTCATAAATATGATACACAAAGCTGAGAACGTGCACAGAGCAACAGTAACTGAAGACAAAAGAGCAAAAGCCCATAAAGAGGGGTGTCAGGTCTTCACATCACAATATGGGCAAACTCTGTAGGCTACTGTACTCAGTTACAGGATGGGCTAACTCTGTAGGCTACTGGTTTGCCCCATCACAATATAGTCTGTAGGTTATTTTGTCCATCACAATGTGGGCTAACTCTGAAAGTTACTTTGTGGAATATTGCAGCAAATTACACCGTAAAGTAGACTGAATGGCTGCAGAAGAAGGCCTGGGTTCCTGTGACTCTCAAGCATGCATATAATATATAGCACTAGAAGACATCCTGTTAAGTCTTAACAAGTCTTCCTGTTACATCCTTAGTTTAAAACTCTAAAAGATCCATATAGCATTCAAACATTCTTAAATGGATATGAATATTGCACTTAACTTCATCTGGGTTATGCCATTTCTACATTGCACTGTGCATACTTCAGAGGGCACTGTTCCAACCTATTTTGGCCTACCATTAAATGCTTGACCTCTTTAGAAGGCTAAGACCCTGTAGTTTCTTAGGAAAAATAATTGTGTGAAGTACTGGCACAGAGTTATAGAGGCTAGAATATTGTTTTTTTCTTTCTACCGGGTTACAAACATCTTTGAACTGACCACATTTCAGCCCTCTAAATCACTTGAGTCACTTGAGAAACAACCAACGAGGTCTTGTGAAGCTGTGTGAAAAAGTAGATAAATATAGAAGAAAGATGAGTAGTTTACACAATTATTTGTAAAGGTATGTCCATGACTTCCTGTATATGGAACCCCTTCGTGTACAATAATAATCATGGTCTCAAATGAAAGGTAACACTCTGAAGCTTTATTATTGGTATTTGGGGTTCTGATATAGAATGACTACACAAAATATGAAATAATTGCACAAAAGCCTCTATTTTTGCATTTTGTTGTTGGTTCAATGGGTGTGTATAAGATGGACTGTACATTTGCACAACTTATATTGGATAACACAACATGAATATCTATTTCTATGGATTCTTGTGAATATTTCAAGACCCAATATGCTGCATCTACTTATTGCTAAGGACACACACTGCAGCTAGAAAGTAGGGAGGCACCAAAGGCGGAGGGGGGGGGGGGCATTTTTGATTACATTGAAATGAGACATAGTAAGATTAATCTGACAATGTAAAGCACTATACAGATCTATGATCATGAAAAAGGTTGTCATGTATGGATTCCCAAGAGTCCAAGCTTTCAAATGGTGTATTAGTACTATGCTACATAGCAATATGGTGCATACAATTGATTTAGAATGTTGGGGAGAGGTGGGGGTTGGGGGTAGGTGTGCCGTGGGCAGTACATTGTCTCATAACAGGTTTTAAACATCCTTAGAGTTTATAGCTCTAAAACATCCATAGCACTCAAACATCCTTGTATAGCACTAAAATATCTATATAGCACTCAAACATCAAGCTTATAATAGAGCTAAAATATCCATATAGCACTCAAACATCCTTATATAGCGTTAACGGTTTCATACAGGGTGTTTTTTCCCTCTATGGTCTCTGTGTTCAGGCTACCATGGTTGAGCTATGGACTGGAGCTGGACAGTTAAGACCTCCCAGAGGAGGAGACATGAGTGTTTGAAGTGTTGTACCCTTCATGGCCTGCAGAGGGAAGCATTAGTGAGGTGGAGACTCAGTGACCTCAATAGTGATGTTGGAACAATCAATTTGGATCAATCAGTCTATACTCAGAAAGCAACTAGTGACATAGATGATCAGCCCACATTCAAACACTGGCAGCTCTGCACAAAACTAACCAAACCAGTGTGTGAGATATGGTCTCTGAGTGTGTGTGTCTCTCTCTGTATGTGTATGTGTGTGTGTGTGTGTGTATGTGTGTGTGTATGTGTGTGTGTGGATCAGTATGCTATCAGTTTCCTCCTCGGAAACGAGTAAGGACAGGAGGAAAGGACGTGTGTGTATCTATGTATAGGCTATCTTTGTGTGTGTGTGTGTGTGTGTGTGTGTGTGTGTACAAGTGTGTTCAAATGTAGAAAGAATTTCAAATTCAAGAAGAATTTCTTGAGAATATACATTTCTGTGAGAGTGTATTGTTAACCTAAAATGGTAAAAACAAATGCATTAATAATGATGTTCTGAGACTTATGTTTCCAGACATCACAGACATACAGTGTGCATTCCTTCCTTCTGAATAAACAGAGCAGACAGCTTCAGGAACAAGGAATCATTTTTGTAAAAAGTAATGTGTGTGTGTGTGTGTTCACTGTATCCAGTCAAGATGAATAAACACTCCCATCATTACCTGTGTCACCAGATGGGATAAACAGGAACAAGGAAATGAAATGTTCACTGCAACAATTGATCAATTAGACTTAGTTGTCAACTATTAACTTAATCGGCAACTATTTTGACAATAGGTTATTGGATTTGTAATTGTTTTTTGAGGGAAATACCTCAAAATTCTTTGATTGTGCTTAAACTTGAATATTTTCAGCTTTACCTACTCCTCCTACTCCTCTATGACAGTAAACTGAATATCTATGGCATGTGGACAAAACAAAGCATTTGAAGACATAATCTTGGGAAACATTGATCAATATTTGTTCCCAATTTTTATCCATAAAAAAACAAGTTAGTTGCAGCTAGCCCTAGTTCGCAGGAGGCTGGGTTGTAGGACAACCTGTGTTTGTATGCCAATGTCTTCATGCTCTACTGTGTCTGCATTTAGTTTATTGATCCTAATGGTCTTTTGATGAACTGGTGAATTTCAGAAGAAAAACAGGATCATGATTAGCATGGTCACAGTCAGAGGCTGGTTTACATGGATATCTGCTTGATTGTGAAACATGTGTTCTTCAGGTGTCTTGCAGGTGCTCCTCGGAGTGGGCCAAGCGCTCAGGAGGGTAAAACAATGATAACATTTTGTGGGTATTTTGTCATAGTTAAAACATGCTAATACTGTACAGACAGATCACGACACACTATATTTTCACACCGTATTGGGCAGTAAACTACCCACCCGCAACACCCACTGTCAAGTCAGAACTACAATTTACAAAGTAAACAAATGAATCCATATACGGGAAATTCTGCAATATGATGTTGAGCAAAGTCCACAGAGATCAGATCCCCCACTACAGGAAAGGGGATTCCCAATTTAAATCACATCATGTGACTAATTAGCCATTCATTCTTGTGATCATGTGGTCACTTGTTAACATTCTGGAAAGGACAGCCCAAAGGCAGCTGCTTGGACTTAACTGATGAGGAACTTCATGGCTGAAATGTTTTTACCTCTTAAGTGATGAGGAGCCTCATGGCTGAAATGTGTAGGCATGTTTTTACCTCTTAAGTGCTGAGGAGCCTCATGGCTGAAATGTGTAGGCATGTTTTTACCTCTTAAGTGCTGAGGAGCCTCATGGCTGAAATGTGTAGGCATGTTTTTACCTCTTAAAGTGCCCATATTATGACTATTCTTCAACAAGTTAAAATAGGTCTATGAGTTCCAGAAAACATGTTTCTGAAGTTGTTTGCTGGAAATAGCTTGTAGGAAAATATTCTTACCCACCTCTATTACACTCTTTTTCAGTCCCTGTCAAAGTGTGCTGTTTCTGCTGCTCATTACATATTAATGAGCTGCTGCTCACTTACCCACACCCCACTCCATTAAATGTTACCAGGGTAATTCGTGCCAAATCAACAAATGCCTCCAGCCTAGCCTGACCATCTTGGCTTTGCTTCATACTTTAAGTCAATAATGCTAAATATTACCCAACAACTACTGTGCAAAGGTTTAAGCCTATATCTACATTATTTTCTGAGATATGTAGGCTTAAAAAACAGTTGAACTTGTAGGCTTGGTGTGGAGAGGTGGGGTGTTGATTATGCAACGTCTGAAACATGCCAATTCAAAATCCCTTAACATCTACTACACCTTCGTTTTACATAGTATAGCCCGTAGCTAACACTTAATACCATAATCTCTATGTAAAACGGTTAGCTTGATAGCTAGCTATCTAACAGTGGAACTTCAGTAGCCTACAACATAAGCTTAGCTATCTCACCTAGTTGTAGGAAATATAAGTGATGGAATAAGAATGAATCCCATGAACAAACAGATAACTCTTACACCAACCTTATTTTGTGCCTTTTATTCACGTGTGTTCAACGATTTAGTAAGTAGGGGAGACCGGGGTTGATTGTCACAATTTTTACTCATGCATGAATTTTACTTTTAGAATGTATTGTAACAGGGAGCAATTAACCATCAAATACACTCTGACACAATGTGACAATCAACCCCATCACGGGTTGGGGTTGGTTGTCCCTATAGAGTTTCAATGGGATTTCAGTGATAAAATGGGATCTTAAAAAATGATGTGTAACTTTTTTAGTTTTTTTTAAGCTAGAAACTGCAAATAAGTTTTTAATATGAATACCACCCCTATGGTAGTTGTCATCAATGCCCCTTATGTTTTAAACAATGGGATTAAAGTAGGTGATCAGTTACTTGAATTGTCTACTGTGTTGAAATGCAATGAAATACATGTGACAACCAACCCCCAAGAGCTATGTGACAACCATCCCCAACTGACCTCTTGACAAAGATGTTAACCCTAGCTGCCACATGGCTTTAACTTGTAGCTAAAATATGACTCAAAATAAAGCTACTACCTTTGGCTTTTTTAATGAGTGTTTTTGTTTTGAATTACTAATATCCTACAAGCTCTCAATACAAAACCAACAACAACATGAAAATTTACTCTGACCCATGAAATTTAAAAATGGTCTCCTCACCTCAATGTTGTGTGTCTGCTCAGCAAAATTCAAAGGGTTACAGTTTGATATCAAAATTTTACCACAGCGCCACCTAGTGTGCCTGGAATAAGCAATGTGACAACCAACCTGTGAGACAACCAGCCCCGGTCTCTCCTATAAATACTTTTCCCTGCCCACTTCGATGCAGCTCCATAGGTTTCCATTATATTCACGTAGGCCTAACGTAATTGCCCTAAAAGGAGGTGGTGGGTGGGAATATTGAAATGTTTCGGCTTGTGACATCAAAAGCCTTGCCGATTTTGACCAGCTCACCCTGGAGGCTGAAGGCAGGATACATCCAGAAACCCTTATCTCACTCAAAACAGCATGGGTGTTTTTTTTCAAGTTTGTATGCGTGTGGACCAGAGACACACAATAACACATCAAATCCCAGAAAAAGTGATTTTTTTCATAATATGGGCACTTTAACTGATGAGGAGCCTCATGGCTGAAATGTGTAGGCATGTTTTTACCTCTTAACGGTCATGTGATACTAAAATCCAGTAAAGGCTGGAGGCTTTTCATCTGTGCTTGTTGATTTTTGTATAATAACACTAGCAGAAGTCAGTTGGTCAGTCTGCATGCAAACACAGTCTTTCAATGAAACAGGATGTGGAGAAGTTGCATTTTTGAGAGATCTGTCTTTATCCTCTTGCAATATCTTTGCAAATGAAGAAAGATTAGGACAGGAAAGAGCACCAAGATAACATCTTATCCTGCTTTCAGTCAATCTCTTTTGATGATCTAAGATTCAATATCCCTTACAAAAATTAAATGTTTATGGCAGATTTGCAGCAAACTTGTTGGCCGCTAGAGGCAACCTTGAAACAAAGTTCTGGCAACAATGAGAAGTTTGCCACCAGTGGCAAATGTGTTTGGCAAACGTGATTTGCCACCACACTTAGCCAATAATGACAATCTTCCAGTGAACTTCTGGTGACAAAGATAATTTGCATAATGACATTGCTAGAAATTTACTGCAATATTGCCAAAAGTTAACTGCAACTGTTTGCCTGAAACCTGATTTGCATGTGAAAATATGACTATGCTGCAAATTTGCGGCAAACCGGAAATTTCTGTAAGGGATTGTATGATGCTTCATTACTATCTACCTAATATAAGACTTAAAAGTAATAATACTTAATGTGTTGTGCTCTCTCTTCACTGAAGAGTTTCGGATAGCTTTGTGTTGTATTCCTGAAGTAGAGCTCTTTCATTAGGCATATAATGTGGGCTTATCAGAGCCAGATTAGGCCCATAGGTGGGCCGTATCAGAGCCAGATTAGGGCCGAGTCCTTATCAGTCCGCTCCTCTCTCAGAGCAGTCTCAGTGAATACTAGGATAGTCATGTGATTGACTGATTGACTGACTGATTGATTGATTGATTGATTGATTGATTCAATCATTCATTCATTAATTAATTCATTCATTCATTTATCTGTCCTCTGATAGCCTGACATTTAAATGTAGGGTCTAGGCACTCACCGTTCGCAGTGCTCAGTCCGAGGGGCGGGATAATCGATTGTCTTTCAAATTCCTTCTGCACGCAATAGGACAGCGCTGAGTCCCATGCGTTTTCCCACCAGCGGAGCTAGTTGGCTAGTTCAAACTTTTGGCAACTTAAAAAAGCTTAACTCGTGTCACACTGTTCGCCAACAGCAACATCCATCTTCTTTGTTTTCAAGTAGCAGGGAATTTAAGCCAAACCGTTGCAACTCTGCCATCAATCATTATGTTAAGCCCACCAAAAACGACTCTATACACGATTTGATTGGCCTGATAGAAGTTTAATTTTTCGAGCTCACAAGCCAACGGAGAGTTGCTAGACTAGCCCTGGAAGCAAATGTAATTTTCTGCCGCTAAGGTGCTTCTAGATTTCTAGGCTAGTCCTCTGATCTATCCATCAAGGCATGCACTTCAATACCAGTTTGCCCTGTCCGCCGCCGACATGAGTGCAGCGCACTTTGCTTTGGACATGCGGCGCACTCTGCTTTGGACATGCAGCGCACTCTGCTTTCGACATGCGATTACTTGCTTTAGCGTTCATGTCACTGGATTTGCTTTGGAAAAAGACACAACATCTTTCAGTCTATTGCAGTCTGCACCTTAGGAACCCAGTTGTCTGTCACTTTTGTGTGTGTGTGTGTGTGTGTGTGTGTGTGTGTGTGTGCGTGTGTGTGTGTGTGTGTGTGTGTGTATGTAGCTATCTCTCTGAAGACCTGCAGTGTGTGTTTATCTCTCTCTGTGAGAAACAGCTCTCCTCTCTTCTCTCGTCCTGTGTTTGAGCACTCCCACTCTCTCACACCCCTCTGAGTTGTCTCTTTTGTAGCATGTGTATGTGTGTGTTCCCATTCTCATGAGGTCATGCCCCCAACACAACACACACACACACACACACACACACACCAGCACACACACACACACACAAATGCTCTTTTCTCTGCCTGTCACGCCACACCAATCAATACTGGTGACACACCAACTGTTACATGACGCTCTACCATGGAGCCCTGCCAACTGACTACTGTGTGTGACGAGAGTGTGTGTGATGTCGTGCCAACTGTTGTTTGCCTCTGCATAGAGTGTGTGTATCAATGTGTGTGTGTGTGTGTGTGTGGGTTTATGCAGAAGCAGCTGCAACCCTTCAGCAGAGTACTTGGTCAGCCGTCCAGTACACGATAGAGCTGTGTGTGCGTGCGTGTGTGTGTGCGTGTGCGTGTACGTGTGCGCGTGCGTGTGTGCGTGTGCGTGTGCGTGCGTGCGTGTGTGTGTGCGTGCGTGTGTGTGTGTGTGTGTTAGATGACAGAGCATGGTTACATGAGCCAACAGCAGAGATGTGAGCTTACTAACCCCAGAGCGTGCTGACCCGGCCCCTTCCTTACTATGTAACACAGTCCGTTTGCCCCATCACGCATCAGCACGGTCCACCCGGGCGGCCCAAATCCCCTCATCACACGCCATGCATATTTTATGGCTGCTATGGCTTGTGATTTTTCCAACCAGTTCCACAAGGTTCCCGGATGCGGTTCTGGCAAGCACTCCGATCGGTGCTCTGCAGAGTTCCCTTCATGTGTGTTAAAGCGCTGATGGGTCCGATCGGTGCTCTGCAGAGTTCCCTTCACGTTTGTTAAAGCGCTGATGGGTTGAAGTCGACGCCAGATGCAGGGTTTCTTCAAGTTTCCTGTCGCTATTTTTAGCTCTTTCTCTCGGAGGAGAGCGAGCTCTAATGTTTTCAGAATGAGGTCCTCAACATAGTTTATCAATTAAATTAGGCCAAAGGGGTTTTCAACTGTGGACTGTTGTCAATATCTGTTTAGCTTACATAAGAAAACCCTGTTACCCTGCATGTTTGCTGACGGTTGAGTTATAAGACTGAACTGTTAATCTTGTCCATACTGAATGGTTTCATGAAGGATAGAACTACTGTGTTTTTAATTAAAATCATTCAAATCAAATAAATATTGGCTTTATTTCCTTTATATTCCCTTTGCATTTCTTGCTTTGTTTTACCTAAATTACATTACATTTAGCAGACACTTCTTGATCAAAGTGACTTACATATGTCAGCTATTTTACAAGGGATCACATTGTCCCCAGAGCAACTTGGGGTTAAGTGCCTTGCTCAAGGACACAACGGTGGAAGCCGGGAATTGAACAGACAACTTTCAGGCTACTGCACGCTAGCCCAGCTCCTTAACCACTACACTACCACCGCCCCAAAATATAACTGCAGATCAATGTCCTGGAAATGAAATTCACCTAAAGAATGAATTGTAACTTTTCTGATTACTAGTGGGCTATTCATTTGTCTGATGTGTCTCGGTCTGGACATTCGTACCCGTGCTGCCCGCTAGGTGGCGCCTGTTAGGAGTCTCTGCTCCTCTTTTCTGGGTCTCCAACTTCACATCTGTTCATCTCTGTCTCAGACCACACGCTTTCACTCCGGACGCACATAGAGCGCCTGACATCGTCGCTGTCTTTCTCACAACACTTAGCCAACAAAAAACCGTGAGTATCCTCTTTCCACTAACAATCAGCTGCACTACACATAAGTGTACAATTACTAAAACAGTCATAAACTGTTTTATAGGCTATAATGTTAGATGGCATATAACTGATAAGTATGTTGTGTATGAGTTAAATTTGAAATGTGTGAATAGAATAGCCTATTTGTCAATGCTAACCTTTACTGAACGCAGACCATTGTGGTGATGTGCAGTTAAATTTCTTTGTTGTACGTTTCGCTGAGAGACTTTTTAAAACGAGCGACTTTCGGGGCTTGCTTTGTTCGCTGGCAACTGAACTTGAGATCGCTGATGTGGCGAGCGCTTGGACAGAGACGCGCTCTCGCTCGCTCTGCCACCAGCTTGCTTTCAAGCTGGGGATTGAAAACAGGCGTGCAAGCAGTGAAATTTGAGTCGGGCAGAAGAATCAGGAGCTATATTCTTTTCCCCCGCAGCTCCAGTCTCAAGTGACACCAAAACACGTTCTGCATGTTTTTATATCTCAAAAAATCCGAAACCCACACTGTGATATACGTTTCACATGTGAAAATGTCATGCGAACATTCAGGCTTTTTTCCCTTTTGGGCACTGTTTTTTTTACAAAGAGCCGATTAAAATAAACCAAGTCCTGGAGTTACATTAAACAGCCTTCAGCTTCGGACCCTGCCACGGTTCGGACCCTGACGCGAGTTGCTGCACGCTGCTGTCCAAGTTCGACCAAATTTGATTTCTTAAACTATACTAGCAAATATCACTGTTTTATATTGTAGTTTAGTTTATTTAAACAACTGGATTTGATTCATTATACACATTAATCAAATATGTAAGTGGTAAAGTGGTGTAAACACACTTTTGGGTTGGTGTCTTTGGTTTTGTGCGCCAACATGTGGATTTGAGATCTTAAGAATAAAACATACCCGGAACTGGAAGACTGGCCCACTTTCCCTGTTTTAGTAGTGCTGGAACCCACGCTAGGAACTGCTACCTTTATACAAGAAATATATCATAGGCCTAGTCCAAATACTGTTGTTGGACCCTGTGTGTGTGTGTGTGTGTGTGTGTGTGTGTGTGTGTGTGTGTGCGCAGTGTAATCTGGTTGTATGTGTGCAGTGTTCATCCAGCGGTCATGGAAACGTCCCAACCACCATTCCCCCAAGGGGTGTAACTCTAGAGAAGCACGAAGCACCTTTGTAGTTGTCGTGTAGTAGTAGGCCCAACCGTTTCAGCCGCGAGGGGATCCACGCCAGCCAGGCGCGCCTACGCAGATCACAGACCCTGGTCGGGTAGAGTCGAGCCGTCTGGTAAAGCTATCGCGGCCGCTGGCTGCCGCAATTAATGGTCTATCTGGGAAGCGAAGTCATCTGGATGGATTTAGCGCCGCGCCAGTGGAAGGTAATTCGGATAGGCCACAGATTGGGATGTAGGTCACGCTGGGGGGGCTGGCTCTGGCTATGGCTGGGGCGTGCTGACGCTGGCCGCTTGGCCGATATCCTGCTTTTATGCACGGAGCACAAATCTGGTGTTTTATCCATCACCTCCGTGTTTAAATGTATCGAAAACATTTGTGTTGTTCGAAAAGATGTCAAATTGGCACGTAGATGATTTGCAGTTGAACAGCTGTAATAAAAACTGAAACCAAGGAACAAAAATAACCTTTGTTTTGAAATTGTTGTTCTCAACGAGGCACAGATTACAGGTGTGAGTCCTGCCCCTGCCCATGTAGGTTTTGCTTTCATTCTCACCAAATCCATGGCAACGGCAGCTAATGAAGTCAATGTTTATGGTTGTTTAGGCCACTGAAATGTGTGTGGTGTGTGTGTGTGTGTGTGTGTGTGTGTGTGTGTGTGTGTGTGTGTGTGTGTGTGTGTGTCCACCATTCGCGCAGCCACAAACATCCTAATAATGAAAACACACTTCCAGATCTCCAGCATATTTTACCAATGACGCTGGCAGACAACAGGTGGTATGTGTTGTAAACTCTCATAGATCGCTGCCGGATCAGAAACGGATCTGGCCCTCATCTCAGATCATGCATAGAGCCAGCTGGCTCTGCCATTACCTCACTGATTAAAACTTGTTCTCAGACTAGCGATTCTGGCTGAGTTCTGGCCCAGGTGTGGCTCTGACCCAGTCAGGTGTTTCCAGGGCATCTGTCATTACCTCATCGGTTCCATCTCATGCCCACAGCTGTTTTCACCTTGGGGAAAGTGAGCACGTCTTTTCCAGCCTGTATCAGTCACTCCCCATGCCCTCTGAGGGCCTGTCCACACGGAGACGCTTTTTAGGTTAAACGCAGAGGTTTTGCTTCGTCTTGGCCAAGCGTCCAAACGAATCCTGTAAACGCACTGCCCGAAACCGCACTTTTCTGAAACCTGGTCCCAGAGTGGAGAAATCTGAAACCGTAGCCCGTTTGAGTTCGTTTAGACAGCGAAACCGCACATCCTGCTGGCGTGTCGATGATGTCATCGCCACACCTCAGCTGCCCTGGACTTGCACTTAGTCAAATGGTATTGCCTAACAATACTAGTTTTCGTACATGACATTACCACGATTACACACCCGTTAAGATAAATATCACAACTGATGCTGCGCGGGCGCCGATAGCTTATGACTTGGTGGACTGAACACTGTTTTTCCCGGTGTTTTTTTTATGCATTCCAGCTACTGTCAGTGACGAGAGAACTTAAGTTATTAGGAAAGTGCGGTGTAAGTTTAGGCTACATTAATTTGTGCGTAGTGCCAGTGTCATTCATTTATTTTACATGTCTTACAACATATATAAATGCATTCACAGTCGAAGTGAAATCAGATATAAGCATACAAAGGCGCTTAGAACTCACGTTAAGCCGATGGTAGCACACTGAATGCGAATGCGATTTGATGCAGGCAAAAGTATTGACTGTTACTAACGAAGGTTTTATAGCAATATTATAAATGTGGCGACAGAATAGCCTAGAACTTGGGTAATGTTAAGCCTTAAGTTTAGTAGCCTAATTAGCGGTGATAGCCAAAACTAATGTGAATCGCGGACTATCCTACAACCAAAGAAAGTAAAGGTGATTAGTAGGCCCTACCTCGTTAGCCAAATAAAGGGCCGGACTGCACCCTTCACAAACCGTAAAATAAAGTTTATTAGTTTTACAGTTGGCTACAGTTGACAGTTCACCATCAGTCCACACAAACAATTCTGGTTTCCTTGCACTAGCCATTTTCGGCAGTAGCCTATTCTGTCTGTTTTTATTGCTAAGTTTTGCAAGTTTTGGTGAATTTTGGAGGAAAAAAGATCGGTTTGGTAACGTGTGGACTAGGCCTGAGTCTGACTTAGACAGTGATTGTCTTGAGTACACCTCGCTGATGAGCTCTTCTCCTCTCGTCTCGTCTCCTCTCTTCTCCTTTGTCACTCACTTCTCAGACTGTTTGTTAACTGTCTGAAACCAGGAGGAATGTAATTGGTTTTGCAATCTTTCCCTGCTGTGCATCCCTGAGTAAACTCATCAGTGGCACAATGGATTGGCTGACCACACCTAATTAAATCAGTCCACCCAAGAGCATTTTGTAAGTTCAGGGGTGAGTGAGAACCCCAGGGCTGTCAGGGTGTTCTCCTTATCTCCGACAGGTGTGCTACAGTAACTCACCTGCTGCTGACGTGAACTCTGTGGAGCGTGTTGTGTGTGTTGTGTGTGTGTGTGTGTGTGTGTGTGTGTGTGTGTGTGTGTGTATGTGTGTGTGTGTGTGTGTGTGTGTGTGTGTGTGTGTGTGTGTGTGTGTGTGTGTGTGTGTGTGTGTGTGTGTGTGATTGTCCTGGGGCTTGTGGCCCATGGGCTGTTTGGAGCTCTGAGGAAGCAGAACAGGCCTAGGCATGGGGAGGGCGACCCTGAAGAATGCACACACACACACACACACACCTAACCTCAACCACACCCCCAACACACACAGGTACACACACATACACTGTATGCAGACAAACTGGATTGACAACTGGGCCAGGCTCACATGACATGTGGGTATGTGTGTGTGCATGTGGGGTTGAAAGGGTGTTAAATATTTAAATAATAACATGATGTGCCCTTAGTGTGTGTGTGTGTGTGTGTGTTCAGCAGACCCAGGGACATGGCAATGTTTGCTTTCTCCAGAGTACGACCTACAGTACTCATCCGTTCAAACATTTCAGCGTTCAGCAATCAGTGTTTAAAAATCAAAGGGTCAGAATGGCCGCTTGCGGCAGTTCTAGTAGTCATGAAATTATGACGCTTCTAGTTTTAAATGTTGATTTGTCACCCAGCTCCGCACGGAGACTGCTTGCGTCGAGTCCATCTGGATGTCTGTCCTGTGGTTTGGCATTCATGTTGATGTCTACATCAGCAGACAGTGGCATCTGTGCACAAGACATGTTGTGTAATGTGACCCTAAAGTAGCTAGCGCTCCAAATAGCTAGCTATAGCGCTCTGAATCTGTGGTGAGGGGAGTCCACTGTAGATCTACCCTGGAGTTGGAAATGTTTGTACCGGCTTATTGGTGTAGTCTGTGTGTGTGTGTGTGTGTGTGTGTGTGTGTGTGTGTGTGTGTATGTGTGAGTGTGTGTGTAGAGGAGTAGTGAGTCATTGTCAACCCGCTGTATGCAGCTCGTCAATCATTAAACATGGCCTCCTTGTCTTCATCTCACATTGTCATCTCTTTCTCAGAGATTCATTTGCCACGTGTTGCCAGATTTGCAATTTGCCACGTGTTGCCAGATTTGCAATTTGCCACGTGTTGCCAGATTTTTTGCACATTATTGGCTTCCATCTCAGTCTTGAGAAATTCTCTCCCAGTGTTAGTCTTGCCTCCGGGTACCAGATGATACCACAAACACTCATCAGTTTCAGACACCTCAATGTGTGTGTGGAGAGCAGCTTTCACAGATCCCAGTCTTCTTACGTAGATTGGCCTCAAGTTTTACTGATCCAAAGGACCATCGTCCTTTCATTAGATGGTGCAGGACCCCTAACGGGTACACAGTTGTACCCTGAGAGAGGAAGGAGTTTTGTGTGCATCTGTGTATACGTTTGTGTGTGTGTGTGTGCGTGTGTGTGTGCGTGTATGTGTGTGTGTGTGTGTGTGTGTGTGTGTGTGTGTATGTGTTTCTTTGTTGAATGTGGAAGCGGCTGAAAGCTGCCATTGTTGTTGTGTGAAATCAAAGATGGGCCTGTCTCTTTCTCGAGCTCTGTCCTGTGTGTGTGTGTGTGTGTGTGTGTGTGTGTGTGTAGGGCATGTTAGTATATGTGGCATGTTAGTATATGTGCTTGAGTTTCAGTTAGGTCTCTGTGAGGTGTGAGTGTGTGTGTAAATAAGCGTAAGTGGTCTTCAGTAAGTGTGTGTGTTCAGTGTCTGTTACAAGTTGTGAGTTGTGTATGATGTTTGTCTTGTGGTTGGTGGTGTGTGTGTGTCTGTGTGTGTGTGTGTGTGTGTGTGTTTATGTGTGTGTGTGTGTGTGTTGTGGCATAGCCAGTTTAGGTCCTGCAATTTAAAGGAATGTGTTGATCAGATACCTGGCAGGTTTGTACACCTCGGGTGTAGGAGGTTTCGCTTCTGTCAGCAGTGAACCCAACATGTGTGCTCATCAGCATAGCCCTTTGATGCTGCTTACAACAACTGTGTGTGTGTGTACACGCACATGTTTGTGGATGTGTGTGTGTGTTTGACTTGCCTCTGTGTGGCACTTTGATTGGGTGTAGAATAATAGGGTGTGTGTAAGAAAGTGTGTTTGTGTGTGTGAGTGTGTGTGTGTGTTTCTCCTCAGCATGGTACTTTATTGC
>NC_063209.1:26907938-26910438 GCF_017589495.1 Alosa alosa | reverse complement strand
TTGTCAGATTTTTGCTGATCCATCTGAATGTCCGAGAAACATCTGTTCAGTTTTAATCTTCTTATCGGTGTCTGAGTGTAAGATCTCATCCAGATCTCCAACTCCCTCTCAACCAAACTGACTAATCACACCACAAAGAAGCCAGAGCATGGAGATTTACAAGGAAATTACACAACTATTTCTTGGTGATGGAAACATTTTTAGATTTTAGTTTGTTTCCATTGATGTTTTGTTAGGACTGCATCAAGACCGAGCTCTAGATATATGGGTTGTCACTGGTTGTTCTGGAACCTGTAGGCAGGATGAAGCTCCAGAACATTCCTGAGAAACAATCCAGTCAGGTCACATTGCATTGTTCTCTTATCACAACATCACAGCAAACCTCTATTAGTTTGTGAAGTTAAGAATATCAGCACTCAGGGCACACACACACACACACACACACACACACACACACACACACACACACACACACACACACACACACACACACACACACACACACAAGCACACACACATGCACACACACACACACACACACATACAACTTCATACAAAAACACACAGATCCAACAGCAGGATATGGGTCAGACACACACTCTGGTCCTGATGCGGATGCTGCTGCTGATACTGATGCTGATGTTGCCGTAGCTACAGATGATCATGAACATGGAGTGGCTAGTGATGATGATGATGAAGATAGTGAAATGAATGAGATGATGATGGTCATGAAGATGATTTTGAGCAGGATGATGATACAAGCTGTGATCAGGAGTGGGAAGGTGTGTGTGTGTGTGTGTGTGTGTGTGTGTGTCACACAGCCATTATCTGTTGCCAACTCTGTTACCAAGTCATTCCATCTCAGCAGAGGATGGATTGGTTAACCTTACCCTCCACACACACACACACACACGCACACACACACAAACACACACACACACACACACACAGACATAAAAGCCAGATTGTCTGACCTGTGTATAGGCATAAAACTTGTTTTATATAAAAATGTTATATATCAAAGTTGTTTTATAAAATGTAAATGGTAACATGTGACTAACTAATTGTGACATTACACACACACACACACACACACACACACACACACACACACACACACACACACACACACACACACACACACACACACACACATAGAACATCATTTTAAAATGTTATGGGTCCTGCTTATATGAGATGTCCTTTCTGAAGATGCATCCGTGCGTATGTCCAGTGTGAGGGTGCTAGAGAGGCGGTGTTTGTAGACCTTAAAAATCTGGACTTACTGTAGCAGCAACGGTTTGCCCACTTGGCTGGTAATGTTAGCATCATAGCCAGCATGCCATGTTGTTGTCACTTCTGTGTTGGTTGTGTCAGTGCTGTCATGTCGCTGTTGGTGAGACTGTTTAGCTCTGTGGTCCGTCACACACACACACACACACACACACACACACACACACACACACACACAGTTGTGTCAGTGCTGTCATGTCACTGTTGGTGAGACTGTTTAGCTCTGTGGTCCGTGATGAATGGACAGTAATGAGTAACCTAGGAGACTGGACAAGGCTCTGCACATGCTCACTGAAGGTCAGCAGCACCAAAGGGTGACATCACACCACGATGTCATCGCCATCACCAAGCCATCGTCCTGCCAGTCAGTGTGGTGGTATTCTGACCTAATAAGCCACACACACTGACACACACACACACACACACACACACACACACACACACACACACACACACACACACACACACACACACACACACACACACACACACACACACACACACACACACACACACACACATGCTCACTGATCCCTCATTGTCTCTGATCTTACTACGATAGGACTTTGAGCACACGTAAACACACTGTGACAGAAACAAACAAAAGGCGATGCTGAAAAGAAGCTTGTGTCAGGGTGGTGTGTGTGTGTGTGTGTGTGTGTGTGTGTGTGTGTGTGTTTGGGGTATGAGAGGATAGTCTCTCCCTTACACAGACTCTGTAAAAACATGGATTAAAGTCATATTGCTTGTTAAAAGAGTCCATTTGAAGTGTACTTCAGTGGTCTAGAGCCCCAACATAATCCTTAACTGGTTTATGGTGTGTGTGAGTGTGTGTGTGTGTGTGTGTGTGTGTGTGTGTGAGTGTGTTTATGTATAGTCTGGTCTGTTCTTTAATCTCACCATCATAAACACTTTAGTGTTAGACCTGTTAATTAGAGTTCACACAACAAAGTGCCACTGTGTGTATGTGTGTGTGTGTGTATGTGTGTGTGTGTGTGTGTGTGTGTGTGTGTGTGTGTGTTTGTGGGTCATCTGTATTTTCCCTGAAGGGTTTTCCCATCTCAGAGTACTAGCAGCTGTATGCGTGTGCCCTGTCTGAACCACTTTGGCTGTTTTTGCCCTTCACACACACACACACACACAAACAAACACACACAACACACACACACACACACACACACACACACACACACACTAACACGATCTC
>NC_063209.1:26897938-26905438 GCF_017589495.1 Alosa alosa | reverse complement strand
CAACTAAAACAGACCTGGAGGACCACTTCAGGAACATACACTCGGATCTAAAGCGGTATGAACATCTCACAATCCCCTCGGACATCCCGCCAATCTTGCCCCCAAAACATCAGTGTGATGATGGCCCCCCAACTTGGAAAGAAGTGGAAAGGGTAGTCCACCGATCAAGGACAGTGTCAGCCCCAGGACCGAATGGAATACCGTACAAGCTGTATAAAAACACACCTGATGTCCTGAGGTTTCTGTGGAAGCTGATGTGGACGATATGGCAGAAAAAGATCATACCCAAAGTGTGGCGCAGGGCAGCAGGAGTCCTTATCCCGAAAGAGAAAGAGGCAGAAACCATCAGCCAGTTTCAACCAATCTCCCTACTGAATGTAGAGGCAATTCGAATTCTTCAGTATCCCAGGACACATTACAGCCTTGGTTAAGTCCTACTTCCAAGACCTGCAGTTTTGTTTCACCACCACAGAGTTTACCACCATGTGGCAATCCCTTGAGGTTGGAATCATGGCAGGCTGCACAGTCTCTCCCTTGGCCTTCACAATGGCAATGGAGGTCATAATCAGAGCCTCTAAATGGGTTGTTGGCGGACAAAGACTCAACCCCGACTCGCGTCTCCCTCCACTCCGAGCATACATGGATGACATCACTACTCTCACAACTACAGTACCATGTACCAGACGTCTGCTCAGAAAGCTGCAGGAGAACATCAGCTGGGCCCGTATGAAGATAAAGCCATCTAAGTCGCGCAGCATTTCCATTGTCAAGGGAGTGCTGTCGGACCTCAAGTTCTTCATCGGGGAGGAACCAATTCCTTCGGTTTCTGAGCGGCCAGTCAAGAGCCTTGGGAGATGGTTTGATGCGAGCCTGAGGGATAAGGACCAAGTATCACAACTGCAGAGGGAGATAAGCAGCGTGCAAGCCATTGAGAACACAGAGCTTCCTGGGAAGCTAAAGATCTGGTGCCTACAGTTTGGCCTCCTGCCCCGGGTGCTGTGGCCTCTCACACTGTATGAGGTGCCCATCTCAACTGTGGAGTGGATGGAGAAGGGAATTACTAACCACATAAAGAAGTGGTTGGGAGTCCCACGCTGCTTGACCTCCACCGCCCTCTATTGAGAGTGCCTCCTCAGACTGCCACTCACCAGTCTCACGGAGGAATTCAAGTGCGCCAAGACAAGACTCCAGGTGATGCTGACTGAGTCCAAAGACCTGATGGTGAGAAAGAACGCCCCTGCCATCACAGCAGGCCGCAAATGGAGACCAGCACAAGCCGTTGAGGAGGCAGTAACAGCCCTCAAACATGCGGACATAGTGGGACATGTCCAGCATGGAAGAGGAGGTCTGGGACTAACTGCTCAGCGTCCAGCCTGGAGCAAAGCCTCAGCTGCTTAAAGGAGGAGGATGATTGTGGATGAGGTTAAAAACCAGGAGGAAGGCATCAGGAGGGCCAAGGTGGTGGCACTTGGGAAGCAGGGAAAGTGGACCAAGTGGGAGAGTGTGGAGGGAAGGAAAATGAGCTGGAAAGATCTGTGGAGTATGGAGTCAAGGAGACTCAGCTTCATCATCAGGGCAACATATGATGTCCTCCCCACACCCATGAACCTCCAGCAGTGGCAAGGAGAAGATCCAGGCTGTGCACTCTGCTCCAAGCCGGCATCCCTTAGGCATATTCTCACAGGGTGTAAAGTGAGTCTTGCCTAGGGCTTATACCTGGCGTCACAACCAGGTGTTGAAAGAACTTGCTGCCACTTTGGAACAGAGGCGAACTACAGCCAACTCAGCAACACCTGCCACCTGTCAGCAACACTCAACTCCCTGCCAGCAGTCACATTTGTGCGAGAGGGGGCAAAGGCAAATCACAGTGCACTCACAGTGCACAACAGCAAAGCACTGCCAGTTACACACAGCTTGTGACTGGAAAATGTTGGCGGATGTTGGTCAACGCCTTGCCTTTCCTCCTGAGATTTCTGCCACCACTCTTAGACCTGACTTAGTGCTTTGGTCACCATCTGCTAAGGAGGTCTTTATCATTGAGCTGACTGTGCCTTGGGAGGAGTCGGTAGAGGAGGCATACGAACGCAAGCATCTACGGTATGCTGACCTTGCTGCAGAGGCACAGCAGCGTGGTTGGAGGACTGGGGTGCGCCCTGTGGATGCAGGGGCTTTGTGGCTTCGTCTACCACCAGGCTGCTCAAGGATCTGGGAGTAAGAGGCCAAAGCCTGCGCCATGCCATCAGGGCATTGTCGGAGGCAGCTGAAGGGAGTAGCCAATGGCTTTGGCTGAAGCATAAAGACACCGGCTGGGCATCAGGAGGCAGCCAGGAATGACACAGAGGGGGTACTTCAGGGACGCCTGGGGTTACCGGGCCGAGCCTTCGAGGTCCTGGGCTTAAATCGACGAAACGCTGATGAAGGGGGTGCCCACTTGATAACTCCTCTGTGTCATTTCTGTGGGCAAATCTTAGTACACGCTGGCACATAAAGGATAACTCCAACTCGTCCTGTGTTTCTTCAATCTGTGTGTGTGTGTGTGAGTGAGAGTGTGTTTTAGTTGGTGAGTATAAGATGGAAGCTTAAGTGAATAATCTGGGTCTAAAAGCTCAACTAATCTCTACCAATACTGCACAGACTCCTCTAAACCAGCTCTCTCTCCCTCTTTCTCTCTCTCTTTCTCTCTCTGCCTCTCTTTCTCTCTCTCTCTGTCTGTCTGTCTGTCTGTCTCTGTCTCTCTGGGTTTTTGTTCATTAAGTAAGTGTGTTATTTAGCAGGCAGACATACAGCTGGTTGTCATGACGATGATGTATGTCCTACTTTTAGCAGATGTGTGTATATCTGCATGTGTGTGTGTGTGTGTGTGTGTGTGTGTTATTAGTTCCTTAGTTAATCTTAAAAGCCCTTTTGACCTCAGAGGCATGGTGGCCTCGTTTTGATGATGGTGAAGTATGAAAGTTCTGTGTGTGAGTGTGTGTGTGTGTGTGTTTATTTGTAAAGTAGAAAAACAAATATTGCTCAATCATAGGAGCTAATACCCTCTTTAGAGATGCCTCTTAGCCAGTTTATAGAGCTGAAATGTTTACTGTTGTACTGTTGTATTAGCCAGATATTCCCCTGGTGTTTTCAGAGCAACTCAGTGGTTCCATAGTTTGTGTGTGTGTGTGTGTGTGTGTGTGTTATTAATGTTTGTGGGGCTCTGATGACTAGCTGATGACTCTCATATTCTTTTTCTCTGTGCATTTTTTTCTCTCTGTCTGACTTTCTTTGCCTTTGTGAGCGTTTAAAGGCCAGACTGTTTGCAGAGCTGGGTTGCCATGCACACACACGACACACACACACACACACACACACACACACACACACACACACACACACACACACACACACACACACCACACACATACATGCACACACACACACACATGCACAGACACACACACACACACATACACACGCACTAGTGTCAGTTAACTAGTGTTAACAAGTGTTATTGTTAACTGTAGTTAATGTATAGTGTAGATGTGTGTGTGTGTGTGTGTGTGTGTGTGTGTGTGTGTGTGTGTGTGTGTGAGAGATATAACTGTGGCTGTGTTGCTTGGGTTGTTGCTTTGTTTTTAGGTGAATGTGAGTGGGTGAGTTCTGTGTAATCATCATGGTAAGCAGAGAGCTCTTTGGTGTGTGTGTGTGTGTGTGGGGGGTATTAGGGCATGGTGTCATTTAGAGCAGGGCTGGTGCCAACTGCCATTCCAACCCCCTGGTGTGTGTCCTGCTGTGACAGACCCGCACGAGGCCTTGACTGCGGTCAGTGTGTATGTGTGTGTGTTTCTGTGTATGTCTGTATATGTAGTCTATGTTTATACATGTGCATGTGTGTGTTTGTTTGTGTTTGTGTGTGTGAGCATGCGTGTGTAAGTGTGTGTGTGTGTGTGTAGTATGTATGTTTGTGAAGGTACATATGTGTGTGTGTGTGTGTGTGTGTGTGTGTGTGTGTGTGATTGGTGGAGCTTTTGGTGTTCCTGAACTCCGGCCACATCCGTTGAGCTCAGCTCCCCCAAAACTGCCACGCAGAGACACTGCACAATCAGTCCCAGATGTTGGTCTTGTGTGTGTGTGTGTGTGTGTGTGTGGGTGTGTGTGTGAGGGGGAGGCGAGGTTTGGAACCCCATGGTTTCAGTGCAGATCTCCCCGCAGGGCCAGATTAGTGTTCTACACACACACACACACACAGACATACACACACACATACACACACACACACACACACACACACACACACAGAAAAAAACACTCACATGCAGAAAAAGAGCATCCACTGATAGCAATATGTGTCCATTGCAACACATGTATCAGGTATCCGTTTCTGTCTTGCAAATCCACACACACACACACACACACACACACACACACACACACACACACACACACACACACACACACACACACACACACACACACACACACAGAGGGTCTCTGTCTCTCTGGTAATGTGTCTGGTAAAGTGTGCAGTACTGCTCTCCTACAGGAGGTTAGCAGTGAGCAAGTCACAGCTTGTAAAATGAAATGAGGGGCCCCTTCCCTTCTACAGTGATTGATTCTCTCTCAGTCTCTCACCCCTCTCTCTCTCTCTCTCTCTCTCACCTCTCCATCTCTCCTCTCTCCCCTCTCTCTCTTCCCTCTCTCTCTCCTCACTCTCTCTCTCATGTCTTTCTTCCTCCACTATCACTATGTACTCCCTCTCTCTTTCTCTCCTTCCCTCCCCTCTCTTCTACCTCTCTCTCTCTCTCCCCTTTCCTCCCCTGTCCTCTCTCTCTCTCTCTCTCTCTCTTTCTCTCCTTCCTTCCCCTCTCTACTCTCTCTATATATTCTTTCCCCCCTCACTACTCCCTCTCTCTTTTCTCTTCGTCTTACACATGCCAAACTTCTCCCTTAACCACACACACACACACACACACACACACAGAGACACACACACACACACACACACACACACACACACACACGTACCTAACCCCTGTTTTTGGATGTGTGTGTCTCTCTGCAGATCTTTGGAGCCCTGATTATGGGATTTGGCCTCTGGGTTCTCCTGGACACACAAAGCTTCATCACTGTCCTGCGTAAGTGCCTCTGGAAAACTTGTGTGTGTGTGTGTGTGTGTGTGTGTGTGTGTGAGTGAGTGTGAGAGTGTGTGTGTGTATGTGTGTGTGTGTGTGTGTGTGTGTGTGTGTGTGTGTGAAAGAGAGAGAGCTAACAGCTGGCTATTTGACCCTTTGATGGACTCCAAATGCTGTGACGGGAAAAAAGCATAATCATCAAATTACACTTTTAGTTCATTCTCCTCCCTCTGTCTATACGCCCCTCTCTCTCTCTTCCTCTCTCTCTCTCTCTCTTCCTCTCATTTCTCTCCCTCCCTCTCTTATCACCACCACCTCTTTTATGCACGTTTCAGGATTGCTGTTTTGCCATGATAATATAGGAGCATTTTAATCTACAATAAAGAACTGTGCTGCAGAGTTCTAAGCCAATCATATCAGTCTGTACGGAGATCTGAACCAATCAAATTAGAGGATAAAGAGTTTTGGTCCAATTAAATCAGAGCAAATTCCAGGTCAGGTGTTAAATTGAGTCTGTCTATCTGTCTGACCTGAGTCAGTTCAGTTAATTTGGTTTGGATGAGGAGAACTAGACTACAATATCTGCAGTGGGATTTAACTCTGACATTTTAGACTGCAGATTATAGTATAGACTGGTTAATCAGAGGTCACACACACACACACACAAACACTCATGCACACACACACACACACACACACACACACACACACACACACACACACACTTTTTTTCTTGTTAGCTGTAAAATACTGTATTTCAAGAACAGCAAATTATTTGGGAAAAATCACTATTTTTGGTTTCAATATTGCTTGCATTTTTACTGTGTATTTCAACTTCTCTTTGTTGATATCGTAACTTTCACTCTTGTATGGAAATACATTTAGAAAACCTAAGACAGAAGAGCTTTAGGTTTTGAGCAACATGAGTGTGTACATGATGTATCCAAAATGTTATATTATGACAAAAGTGTTGTGAGGCGAATGTTTGATTTAAAGATGTGTTTATGACATTTTGAATGTTGTGTGTCATTTTGCTGGAGATTTGAGGCATTTTGCATTTTGTGTGAGCAATTGTTGGTTTTGTGTGTTGAGTTTTGAAAAATACACACACACACACCACACACACACACACACACACACATACACACACACACACACATACTGAGAGAGGGAGTGAGTTGTGTCATCCACTGCACATTGGCCTACTGAAGCTCTAAGTTGTGGTTGTGTTAGCAGACTGGTGTCCATCTTAAGTTATGGTAGCATTAGGGGACTGGTGTCCATCTTAAGTTATGGTAGCATTAGGGGACTGGACTGGTGTCCATCTTAAGTTATGGTAGCATTAGGGGACTGGTGTCCATCTTAAGTTATGGTAGCATTAGCAGACTGGTGTCCATCTTAAGTTATGGTAGCATTAGGGGACTGGTGACTAAAGTTATGGTAGCATTAGGGCACTGGTATCCATCTTAAGTTATGGTAGCATTAGGGGACTGGTGTCCATCTTAAGTTATGGTAGCATTAGCAGACTGGTGTCCATCTTAAGTTATGGTAGCATTAGGGGACTGGTGACTAAAGTTATGGTAGCATTAGGGCACTGGTATCCATCTTAAGTTATGGTAGCATTAGGGGACTGGTGACTAAAGTTATGCTAGCATTAGGGGACTGGTGTCCGTCTTAAGTTATGGTAGCATTAGGGGACTGGTGACTAAAGTTATGGTAGCATTAGGGGACTGGTGTCCGTCTTAAGTTATGGTAGCATTAGGGAACTGGTGTTCATCTTATACTTAACTGGCAGGGGAGATACCATGATCAAGAAGGTGGTTCGCCTTTGGCGAGGCTCTGCCATTGCACTTCGACGGTAGCTGACCCTAACGAATTCCCCAAATGTGGGAATCTCGACTGCATAATTTGTGGTAGTGGGGGACTGTGTTTGCGCTCTCCCCTGATTTTTTAGGACAGCCATGGCCTACTGGTTAGTGCTTCCCTTGAGCAAGGCACCTAACCCCTCACTGCTCCCCGAGCGCCGCTGTTGTAGCAGGCAGCTCACTGCGCCGGGATTAGTGTGTGCTTCACCTCACTGTGTGCTGAGTGTGTTTCACTAATTTATGGATTGGGATAAGTGCAGAGACCAAATTTCCCTCACGGGATCAAAAGAGTTATGGTAGCATAGGGGACTGGTGTGTAAAGTTATGGTAGCATTAGGGGACTGGTGTCCAAAGTTATGGTGGCATTAGGGGACTGGTGTCCAAAGTTATGGTGGCATTAGGGGACTGGGGTCCAAAGTTATGGTGGCATTAGGGGACTGGTGTCCAAAGTTATGGTGGCATTAGGGGACTGGTGTCCAAAGTTATGGTAGCATTAGGGGACTGGGGTCCAAAGTTATCGTGGC
>NC_063209.1:26882938-26885438 GCF_017589495.1 Alosa alosa | reverse complement strand
ACTAGTTATTAGAAGGGCAATAGTCAAAGAAAGGTTTAAAAATTAAAGAATAAAAAAGAGAAATAGTACATAAAAGCATAAAAGAACAATAGTTGACAAGTGTTTAAAAAAGTAATAATTAAAACACATAAAAATGGCAATAGTTTTAAAGTAAGTGTTTAAAAGGTAATAATTAAAACACATAAAACACTGTATGGAGATTCTTGAAGTAGTCCCAAACTGTGCACGTATACATTTATTTATTTTCAGGGCCAAATGGCCGACCACAGGGCTCCATAATCCCCCTCGTGGAGTATTAACACCCAAATAGTTAATACTCAGAGGTTTAGGGTCTGTCCACACGGAGACGCTTTTAGGTTAAACGCAGAGGTTTTGTTTCGTCTTGGCCGGCGCCCAAACGAATCCTGTAAACGCACTGCCCAAACCGAAACACTTTTGAAACCTGGTCCCAGAGTGGAAAAATCTGAAACCGTAGTCCGTTTGAATTCGTTTAGACAGCGAAACCCGCGACGCCCTGCCTGCATTATTAATGATGTCATCGCCACATCTCAGCTGCCCTGGACTTGCACTTATAGTATTGCCTAACAATACTAGTTTTCATACATGACATTACCTCGATTACACTCCGTGAAGATAAATATCACAACTGAAAGGCGCAGCCGATGATAGCTTATGACTTGATGGACTGAACACTGTTTTTCCCGGTGTTTTTATGCATTCTAGCTACTGTCAGTGACGCGAGAGAACTTTATTAGGAAAGTGCGGTGTAAGTTTAGGCTACATTAATTTGTGCGTAGTGCCAGTGTCATAGAACTCACGTTAAGCCGATGGTAGCACACTGAATGCAAATGCAAGACGGCGCCGATTTGATGCAGGCAAAAGTATTGACTGTTACTAACGAAGGTTTTATAGCAATATTATAAATGTGGCGACAGAATAGCCTAGAACTTGGGTAAGCCTTGCGTTTAGTAGCCTAATTGCGGTGATAGCCAAAACTAATGTGAATCACGGACTATCCTACAACCAAAGAAAGTAAAGGTGATTAGTAGGCCTACCTGCGTTAGCCAAATAAAGCACGGGACTGCACCCTTCACAAACCGTAAAATAAAGTGTATTAGTTTTACAGTTGACTACAGTTGACAGTTCTCCATCAGTCCACACAAACAATTCTGGTTTCCTTGCACTAGCCATTTCGTCGTAGCCTATTCTGTCTGTTTGTAAAGCGCAAGTTTTGGCCAATTTCTGTAAAGAAACAGTGCCACCTATAGGCCTGGGGTATGAAGTAACGTGTTGAGTCGTGTTGAGATGGATCCGTTTGGACGCAAATATTCTTGATACGGTTCCAGGGAAGACGGAGGAAAAACACTAGGACTAGGCCTTAGAGAAACCGGGTAGAGCTGTAACTCTCGAGCCGTTACACTCGTTACACCAACTATTCTATTCTGTTAGAATGAAAGGGCAGCTACTTCACAGAATACCCCTTTGCCCAACTAAAGGCAGCAATGGTACTACAACAAACAATACTAGGCTAGTACTCACCCAAAGAGTGCTGAACTGGGCAATGAACATTTGATCAGTTAGCAGAAAGCATCTGAGAAAAGTTTGGTCTTAAATCTAGATTTGAAACTGGCTACAGTTGGGACAACTTTGATCTCATCTGAAAGTTGGTTTCAGAGCTGAACTGCATGGAACTACTGGTAGCCAATGCAGGAACTTAAGTATTAGAGTAATGTAGTCAGTTCTTTTAGTTTTCGTGCTTTTAGGAAGGCCTGTGAAAAGCCCATTGCAGTAATCAACCTAACTGGAGATGAATGCATGAATACGCTTTTCTAGATCATGTTTTGACATTAGCCCTAAAAAATTTGGCTTTCATGTGGCTGTTTACATTTAGATCATTGTCAATTATGAGACCAAGATTTTTAACAGTATCCTTTACTTTAAGCCCTATAATATCAAGGAGACCTGAAGTCTTTCTTCCTTTGTACCAAATATAACTAGATGTACCGCAGAGCGGTACAAAATATGAACGCCGCCCAGTCCAGCACATTTTTTCCACAAAAAAGTCACGTTTGTCAAATTGTGTTCATTTCCTACTTTGTTCCTTTTTTGTGTTTGTAATTGAGTGTGTGCAGAGTGTGTGGTTGTTTTTTGTGTATATGTGTGCTTCTGTGTGTGCTTATTGAGTGTGTGTGCCTGCAAGTCAGTTTTTTTGTGTGTTTGTTTTTTGTGTGTGTGTTTGTGTATGTAGGTGTGTTTGCATGTGTGGGTGCATGTGTGTGAGGGTGTGTGTGTGTGTGTGTATGTGTTTGTGTGCGTGTGCGTGTGTTTGCATGTATGTGTGTGCGCATGTGTGTAGCGTGCTATTCAACCATTTTACCAATAACTAGCTGTTACAAAGGAGGTTTCTCATCCAAGTACTAACTAAGCCTGCTTAGCTTCAGTAATTCAGCAGTCAGGGTATCTGCTGGTCTGGCTGCTGGCTAAAACAAAAGGTGAAAGG
>NC_063209.1:26862938-26877938 GCF_017589495.1 Alosa alosa | reverse complement strand
CCCCAGTTTAACTTCCCATGGAAAGTTTCCGGTAAGTTTCCGGTAAGTTTCGGAAATTTACCGGAAATTTTCCGCCCCTTTGCAACCCTAACAACAACGCTATTAAGTTAGCTTAAAACCGTGAGAATCAAGCAAGCCTCTCTGGCCATCACGGCCTTAAAGTGACAGGCACTCAATTTGACCTGCACCGCACCAATACAGTGTAATGACATGAAAGAGAAGTCTATATAGTTTATACAGTGCTGTGCAAAAGTTAAGACACCATGCTAAAATTGACTAAAAGGAGGAATACAAATAATCTTTTGGAAATTGATCTTAATGGCTTAATTTAAAAAAAGAGGGAAAAAAAGCCTTTAAGGACATCAATTTTTTGTGAATGTATCATGTATCGTAAATAAATAAATGTTATTATATAAATAAATGTCTTAACTTGTGCACAGCACTGTACATTCCAATCATTTAAGGAGTACTTTTTTCAAAATCTTCTGGGGGGGCTTCCTACGATCAACAGCACCGCTACGCTGCTGGAAAAAAATCTAGGGGAAACACTGTTCTGTATTGATATTGCAGCCTTGGTATTCATTTTCTAAAACAACTTTAAATTAGACATTCAAAGCCAACAACTCTCAAAGCCATCCTATAAGTCTTCAGCAAATGGTACAGGAATCGATAAAGGAATCGCATCGATATCGATAATTTCTTAACGAAGCCCATCCCTATGTGTGTGTGTGCGTGTGCACAGTGTTTCCCACAAAATTGAATTCTATTTGTGGTGGTAGGTTACTAAGTTCGGCTGGCACCCAGGCTAGTGGTAGGTAGTAGTTTTGAACAAATCTGTTTAGCGGGGTTATGTTGCCAATAATGTTTTCTTTAATGCATGCATGCCTGTAGAGAGACAGAGAGACAAGGAGAGACTGTGCAAAGGTGCACATAGCTCTACAATGAGAGGATTTCGTCCCATTTAAATAGTACAATATGGAAAATCATTGTGTGGTGGTCAATGTTGATATTGTGGTTGGCCGCCATAAATAAGTCAATGTGTGGGAAACACTGCTGTGTGTGTGTGTGTGAGTGTGTGTGTGTACAGTAAATGTAAATACTTAGTGAGTGGCTTTTCTAGTGAGGTATTTCCTATAATGATCCTGTAATGATCATTTGCTTTGATCCTCAGACTGAGTAAATGATGACCACCGTATGAACTGCCCTTGGCAGCCCTTAGCTATTTTAATAGCCAGACATATTAAAACACAATACATTATGAACGAGTCTTTAAGGATATGGGATGTGTTTTTAATGGGATGTGTGTTTACAGTAAAGCTCTCTATCTCTCTCTAAGACTGTGTGTCTCTGTGTGTGGGTGTGTGTGTGTGTATGGGTGTGTGTATGGGTGTGTGTGTGTTACCTGACATTAACTCAATCTTTCCCAAATGTGCGATGATGACCTAATTTAATTAATGTCAGACTGCAAAGCAATTAAATTGATTTTCTACTCTGCTTGTGCTGCTATTTTAAGTGTGTGTGTGTGTGTGTGTGTGTGTGTGTGTGTGTGTGTGTATATGTGAGTGTGTGTGTGAGAGAGATATTCAAATATGTTTACTTTGTTTCAAACCAAATTCCACCTTTACAGACACTGAGTTGTTACAGTAAGTCATTTGTTTCTTCCTGCTTTGATCAACTTTTGTTTATCGGTCAAGCTGATTGGCTGACTCCCCTGCTGTGATCATGTGTTGTCACGTATCACTTGAGCTGATTGGCTGACTCCCCTGCTGTTATCATGTGTTGTCTCGTATCACTTGAGCTGATTGGGTAAACCCCCTGCAGTAGTCGTGTGTTGTGTATCGTTGGAGCTGATTAGCTGAACCCCCTACTGACCCCATCAGGAACAACCTGCTGACAGGAAGAGAGCCTCCATGATCAGCAAGCACAAAACACACACACACACACACACACACACACACACACACACACACACACCCCCAAATACACACACCCACACACATACAGGTACACACACATATACACATGCATACAGTGGGTACTGGTTAAAAATTGACACTTCATTCACGATCAAGGTGATTCACGCAGCTGTGTGAAATGTAAGTACAACTGCAGCCGCTTGGGGGCAGCATAGTCCGCTGTGGCGTTCGCAGTCGAACTGGACGGAGCGTTCGACAGCAAGGGCTGTGATTGGCCGAGTTTTCAGTGTGTTTCTCTGTGTTTTTAGCAGCTCCTGCAACATGCTAGTCCACTGTAGCCTATAGGCTTTGTACATAATGTAGTCACAAAGCCAGAACTGAGAGACTCAGGAGAAGTTTTTATCCCCAGGCCATCCGAACTCTGAACTCACACTATACTGACTTTGCACACATTCACTCCTCAGCACTCTCAAACATTTCCCAACTCTGAACTCACACTATACTGACTTTGCACTCATTCACTACTCAGCACTCATGACCCCCCCTACAGACCTTTTATTTATTTTCTTATTTCATCACACGTCAAAACACACACACACACACACACACATATCTGACTTTCTCCAACTTTTGCACATCTCCATAGGACTTTTGATTTATTATTTTTGATTTCTCCTCCATCTACCCATGTCCTTGATTGCCTAGCCTTTCTGCCCACAACCCCCACCCCCATCCCCAACACACACACTTACATTATCACTGTCATCACTTCACATACATACAGCACACTGCTTGCTACAGTAAGCCTCCTCTACATACTTGCTGCACACTGCCCCTACATACACAGCACATTGTCTTCAGGATCTTCTCCAACACACATCCTCTACATACTTACAGCACACTGCCCCCACCTACACACTACACACACCACACACACACACAGTCACTGCTCCACTCCCCTCCCGCCCACACACACATCTTCACTGTCATCACTCACATACATCATACATACAGTACTCTGCTTGCAATAGTAAGTCCCTGCCCCCCTACATACACAGCACATTATTTCATCAGGAAGCTTCTCCAACACACATCCCCCAACATACTTACAGCACACTGCCCACACACACACACACACACAGTCAATGCTCCACTCCCCCCCGCCCCCACACACACATCTTCACTGTCATCACTACACATACATCATACATACAGTACTCTGCCTGCAATAGTAAGTCCCTGCCCCCCCCCCCACATACACAGCACATTGTCTCATGAGGAAGCTTCCCCAACACACATATTGCACACTGCCCTCTCCCCACATACACAGCACACTATCCCATCTCCCCTGTCATCCCCCAACACACACACCAAGACCCCTGGCAGTTGGGTTAGCCCCTTGAGCAGTGGATCTGCCCAAGGTTTCTTCCTTGGTAAGGGAGTTTTTCCTTGCCCTGTTGCTCTTGGGTGCTCCTTGTTGGTGCCCCCCACCCAATCCCAATCCTCCCCCACTTTTTTTTATGCAGCCCTTGCCACTTAATCTACTAAACCCCTCTTTTACTGCACTCTTTACCCCCCATTAATGCACAAATAGGCTGACACCAGACATAATTTCACTGCATTTCTTACTTCCAGTAACTATATGCATGTGACAATAAACTTCCTTGTATCCTTGTATCCTTGTACATAGTTTTGGATTCAGTCGAAGATTTCTTGATTGTACAGTGCCTGTCTCTCAGTAATGTTTTAAAATGAGAGCTTCGTCAGCTGGCAGTAGGCTACTTTTTCGGCAGTCATGAGAAGTTTGCTTGCTACAGAACATAAATATGCTGCCCAGAAACCTCGTGAATAGTTCTGATTTTTTTGACTACACTAACGAGGTTGAAATATAGCCTTTGCCTACAGCATCTCCTTAACAGTAATGTTGACAAAATGACAGCATTCATATGACAAAGGAAAACTAATTCGGTCACTCAAGACTGTGCCAAGGCAACCAGTGTAGGCTACAGTCCTACCCAATAGGCCTACTCGAAGCAGATAGCGTTGTCTGACGGTCGAGTGGGTTAATGCACGTATTTCCAGAACAGGTCTGCAACTTTCAGGCAGTTCTGAGTTAGAATCTAGGCTAATGATGCAACGGTTTTCCTTTAGAAATCTTTTTTATTGAATCGTAGTTGTAGCCTACTACAGATATTCGATGAAGTGTTCTACAATGAGCCTGTTTTTAACCCAGCTAAAAGATAGCCCAGTAAATTAACTAAACTTATCCCAGTAGCAAACAGTTTTTCTGGATATAGGCTACTTTGAAACTTCTGCGGGATAACGGGAGCATTTGTTTTTAAAACATAGGCCTAACTTGCATCTTTCCATTCCAACCATTATTAGGCCCTAGGCCTATTGTTTATCATTTTTGCAAGGTGTTGCTCCTGGCAAGACTGGTTTATAAGACGTTTGGTGATTAATTGATAGCTGTTTTGGGACCGTTAAACTTTTTTATACACGGGTTTCCGTTTACCAACAAAACTAGATAATGCGGCGCAGCCGTGGGGCAGAAGACGCTTGGTGGCCGGCCCACAGCGTTATAAACTTAACCTAAATAGTCGGCTGCTGTAAGCTACAATCGGATTTTGTTGGATACCCCTGTTGTCTCAATTATAATAACATCTCATTTCAGACTATATTTCAAAGTTTGCCGTCCATTTGCATTATTAATATAACATCGTATTTTGTCATTTTTGGCGAAGACATGCATTTGGTTAGGGATATTGAACATATTTAACATTCTCTAACCATCGTGATTTCAAATTGGTGCAGTTTTCAGCACAAAAACTGATGTTTTTGCCATTTTTGCTGAGAAAATGGGGTGCGTGATTCATGAAGGAACCCATCCAAACTTAACTGGGACCCACTGTAAGTACCCACCACAGACATACAGTATATAGGAGATGATTGATTGGAGACACTCTGCTGTCCTCCATCCTTGAGCATGACTGTCCGCTTCTTGTTCTCGGCGATATGAACATCCACTTAGATGCCCCAGGCTCAGCGGACTTTTTGGCCCTGATCCACTCCTTTGACCTCAAACTGGTTCAAAGCCCACCGACTCACAAAGCTGGCAAAGAGCTAGACTTGATCTTCACTCGGAACTGCAGCACAGACACCCTCATGGTGACGCCTCTCCATCTTTCTGACCACTTCTTCATCCAGTTCAACGTCAGCCTCCGGCTCCTCAGCCGATGGTCACGTTCGCCCGCCCAACATCCGAACCTGTCTCCAACGCACTTTTCCTCTGTGGTTGCCTCCGGTCTACCTCCACTCAACACCTTCTCCTCTCTGGAGGTTAATGAGGCCACAGACTCGCTCTGCTCCACACTGAGCTCGTGTCTAGACAAGCTGTGTCCTCTTACCACAAGGCCAGCTCGATCCAAACACTTTCATCCATGGCTAAATGATACCCTCCAATCGCTTGGCGCACCAAACTCAGAGCCGCGAGGAGAGGAAATAGCACAAATCCAAACTAACTGATGACCTCAAAACTACCAGACACTCCTGACCTCCTTCTCAGCCAGCATCACTGCTGCTAAGACGGCTTTCTACAATGACAAAATCAACAAGCGCTACAGACACTTTCGAAACTTTTCTCAACCTTCAAATCGCTACTCAACCCTCAGCTGCCTCCTCCTCCATCCTGCCTTACTGCAGATACCCTGTACCCATTCTTTACAAACAAAGTGGCGGCAATCAGCAGTCAATTCTCTACATGCCCACTCAACGCATCTGACTTAGATACCGCACTCCTATAACCTCTAGGGACTACTGGAACATCTTTTTTCAGCATTCACGCCTCTCCGAGAGTGAAGTATCTAGACTCCTGACATGCAGCCGTCCTACCACATGCTCGCTGGACCCTATACCTCTGAACCTACTTCAGTCCATCAGCCCGACCATCGCACCAGCTATCACACATGTGATCAATGCCTCGCTAACCTCGGCACATTTCCAACAGCGTTCAAATGGCCCGGTAACACCGTTACTTTAGAAAGCTTCTCTCAACCCTACTCAAGTCGAGAACTACCGCCCTGTCTCCTCCCTGCCTTTCCTATCCAAAGGCATTGAACGAGCAGTCTCCAAACAGGTCTCTGACTTCCTTTCACAGAACAACCTTTTGGATCCAAATCAGTCTGGGTTCAGCGGCCATTCTAATAAGCTTGGCTCTGCTGTCTGTAACAGAAGCCTTAAAGAAGCCAGGCTGACCCGCTCAGTCATCAGTACTCATTCTGCTTGACTTATCGGCTGCCTTTGACCGCGGTTAATCACCGCATCCTTCTCTCTATACCGCTAACATGGGAATCTCTGGTTCTGCTCTCTCCTGGTTTGAATCCTACCTCACAGGACTTTCGTTTAACGTATCATGGCTTGGTCAGCTATCTGCACCTCACCATCTCACCACAGGGGTCCCCCAGGGTTTAGTGCTGGGCCCCCTTCTCTTTGCTATCTACACCACCTCCTTGGGACAGATTATCCGTCAAGCATGGCTTCTCATACCACTGCTATGAAGACGACACACAGCTCTATCTGTCCTTTCCCGCCTTGATGACCCCTTGGTTTCAGCACGGATCTCGGATTGCCTCTCAGACATAGCTTCATGGATGAAGACACACCACCTCCAGCTGAACCTCTCAAAGACTGAACTGCTGGTCCTCCCAGCTAAACCTACCATACACCACGACATCAACATCAAATTTGACTCCCTGTCTGTTTTCACCTACCAGGACTCCAAGAAATCTAGGAGTTGTTCGACAACCAACTAAACTTCTCAGATCATGTTGCCTCAGTCGCCGGTCATGCCGCTTTTGCACTCTACAACATCACGGAAAATCAGGACTTATTTGACTCAAGATGCCACCCAACTTCTGGTTCAGGCAATAGTCACCTCACGACTCGACTACTGCAACGCCCTCCTGACAGGTCTCCCAGCCTGCGCAGTGAAACCACTTCAGATGATCCAGAACGCGGCGACGCGCCTGATCTACAACCAACCCAAAAGGGCACATGTTACCCCGCTGCTCATCCAGCAACACTGGATACCTATGGCAGCCCGTATCAAATTCAAGGCTCTAACGCTTGCCTACAAAGTAGTCTCCGGTTCTGCTCCCACCTACTTGAATGCCCTCATACAGACATACGCTACCTCCAGACCGCTGCACTCCTCAGACGAACGATGTCTAGCTCTACCACCGGTACGCTCAGGCCAATCCAAACTTTTCTCATCTGTTGTTCCTCGTTGGTGGAACACACTACCAGTTCCTAAAAGGGCAGGGACATCCCTTTCCATTTTCAAAAAACTCCTGAGGACCCAGCTCTTTAGAAAACATCTCCTCTCATAGCAACACTTACAACAAGTCGTGCTGATCCTAGCACTCACCAGCCGTCTTAAACTGACAAGTAACTATTAAAAACAGCACTCACTTCTTACTGTACTCTAATGTTTTTTAAATTGTCCTAAAATTGTTGAGAACTGCTCTAAAACTTAAACTGTTTACCATGTTGTAAGTCGCTTTGGCTAAAAATGCGTCAGCCAAATGTAATGTAATGTAATAATGTAATGTAATGTAATGTAAAATATAGGAGATATAAAGAGGGGGAGGAGAGGAGATATAAAGAGGGGGAGGAGAGGAGAGAAGGTGGGAGATGAAATAGGAATGATGGATGGAGATTGGAGATATTGGAAGAGAGGATAAAAGAGGAGAGAGGAGGAGGATAAAAGAGGAAGAGGAGGAGGAGGACAGGAGAGGGGGATGAAATGGGAAGAGGAATGAAAGTGAAGATGGGCAGGGATAAAGAGTGAGGGGTTGAGGAAGGGAGGAGGGATGATGGGATAGGAGAAGAGAGAGGGAGAGAGAGAGAGGGAGAGACATCCTGAAGAAAAAAAGGAAAAAGCTCCCACAAAGATAACCAAACCAAAAGAAAGGAAAACAAACACACAGCATCAATCAGCAGATGTCCTCTGAAGTTCAGCTTTTACACACTCTTCATTTGCTGTCAGTCAAATTCTTCACTCCCCTACACTTTAGTGGAATAGTCCATGAGCAATGAATAATTCCTTAACCACAGACAAATGATGCTCTGTGAAAATGATGTGTGTCACTAGATCTGTTATTCTTGGCTCTTATATTCGGATTCTCCCTTAAAGCCATCTTACTGTCATCTTAGCCTCGCCATCTTAGCCTCACCAGAAAAACAATTCAGAAGAATGCAACTGAACACACCTAGAATTTCCTAGAATAAATACATTCTAGAATAAATACATTCTAGGAAAGGTTCTCCCCTCAAACACCTTTTTTCAAGGTCACTTCTCAAGCACCATCATCTTATACATTACTCTCTCATTTGTCCATATTATTTATGCTGGTCTCTAGACCTTATTCTTGCACTATTGCACTGCTGGACTACTTTTTGCACCTTCACCATGACACTCACTCTCTTGAGCACCTTACCATGCACACAGAACTACAGGCCAGTCCCGGCCCTGTCACTGCAAGCGTCTCATGCTTGATCACCCTCAAGCACACTGTGGATTTTTTTAATTTAATTTATATAGTATATATAGTACCGGTATTTAGTTTTGTTAGTTTTTCTTATCTTCTACTGTCTCTATTGTACAGTGGAGTTTTTGTTATATGTATATACTTATATTTACCCTTTCTGCTGTAAGTGCATGTTGTGTGTGATGTCTGTATGCTACTGAGACCTTGAATTTCCCCTTGGGGATCAATAAAGTATCTATCTATCTATCTATCTATCTATCTATCTATCTATCTATCTTCAAGTTCTCTTCTCAAACACCATCATCTTCAAGTTCTCTCTCATTGATTTTGATATTGATTTTGAAGTTTTATTTAGTATAATTTGTATTTTGTATATTTAGTATATTCTTTATCTTCTACAGTCCTTATTGCTTAGTTGTGTTTTTTTATATTATATACTTTTAATTACTTTTTCTGCTGTTATTGAATGTGTGTGTGTATGTCTGTATGCTATTGTGACCTTGAATTTCCCCTAGAGATCAATAAAGTATCTATCTATCTATCTATCTATCTATCTATCTATCTATCTATCTAAACACCATCATCTTCAAGGTCACTTTTCAAACACCATCATCTTCAAGGTCACTTTTCAAACACCATCATCTTCAAGGTCACTTCTCAAACACCATCATCTTCAAGGTCACTTCTCAAACACCATCATCTTCAAGGTCACTTCTCAAACACCATCATCTTCAAGACTAAACAACCCCATCAGTCACCTAAGAAACATGGGTGCTACTGATTCACAGCCTCCATAGAAAACACCCTTCTGTGGCCCTGGTTAGTAGGTGGGGGTGGAGGGGGGGTGTAGGAGAGGAGAGAAGAGGATGACAGGAGGAGAGGAGAGAAGAGGAGGAGAGGAGGAGAGGAAAGGAGAGGAGAGGAGGACTGGAGGAGAGAAGAGAAGAGAAGAGGTGGAAAGGAGGAGAGGAGAGAAGAGGAGGACAGGAGGAAAGGAGAGGAGAGGAGGACAGGAGGAGAGGAGAGGAGAGAAGAGGAGGACAGGAGGAAAGGAGAGGAGAGGAGAACAGGAGGAGAGGAGGAAAGGAGGAGAGGAGAGGAGAGGAGGACAGGAGGAGAGGAGAGAAGAGGAGAAGAGGAGGAGGAGGAGAGGAGGACAGGAGGAGAGGAGAGGAGAGAAGAGGAAAGGAGGAGAGGAGAGAAGAGGAGGACAGGAGGAGAGGAGGACAGGAGGGGAGGAGAGGAGGAGAGGGAGAGGAGAGAGGCGGAGGAGAGGAGAGAGGAGCAATGGAATGGAGGAGGAGAGAGCAGGGGAGAGGAGGAGGAGAGAGCAGGGGAGAGGAGGAGGAGAGCAGGGGAGGAGGAGAGAGCAGGGGAGGGGAGGAGGAGAGAGCAGGGGAGTGGAGGAGGAGAGAGCAGGGGAGAGTGAGGAGAGAGCAGGGGAGAGTGAGGAGAGAGCAGGGGGAGGAGGAGGAGAGAGCAGGGGAGAGTGAGGGGATAGCACACATACAGTACGTGAGGAGACAGGATTGGAGAGAGGTGAAGTAAGGAGGATTTTTAACTAAATCTGACATCTTCAGCCTTCTCTCCTATGGGGCCCTATCCCAAGCAACACACACACACACACAAACGCATCCCTGAGCTCATATGCAATGGCCAATCAAATTCCTACGCATCCCTGAGCTCATATGCAATGGCCAATCAAATTCCTACTCAACCTCCCTCTCTCTTCATTATTAAACAAAAGTCAGAGCTTCTCTGTTCTGGGCGATCCGAGGGTTTTTTCTCCCCATCCACACACACAGCCCTTTAGTTCGTTAGAGACTTTTAGAGTTTGATGAAGCATCCATCGCCCAAAGGTTCGTTAGAGACTTTTAGAGTTTGATGAAGCATCCATCGCCCAAAGGTTCGTTAGAGACTTTTAGTGTTTGATGAAGCATCCATCGCCCAAAGGTTCGTTAGAGACTTTTAGTGTTTGATGAAGCATCCATCGCCCAAAGGTCAAGGTCACCTGTCAAAGCCTCCCTTTCAAATATTTAATTGTTTGCACAAGTGTGTGTGTGTGTGTGTGTGTGTGTGTGTGTGTGGTGCATGCGTGCGTGCGTGTGTGTGTGTTCCAGGCAGTTTTGATCAGCGCTCCCTGTTTTCTGCATGACTGGGTTCTAATTCTCCTCCGATGGATCTTTGAATCGCTAAAGCCTTTGTTTGAGTCTGACGTAAACACAACACACACACACACATACACACACACACACGGTGGGGTTTAGATGAGGAGTGCATGTCTGTGTGTGTGTGTGTGTGTGTGTGTTTGTGATGATCATTCCATGTGGCTGAGTTTCGGATGCGTTCAGGAGTGTTATCTTTCTGGCAGCAGAGGCTTTTAGAGGAGACATTTCCTCTGAGAGGAAGAGGACGATGTCTGAGGGAGGTGAGGGAAGGACGAAGGCTAAGAGTCCTGCTGCCACTTCACTAAGAGTCCTTCACTATGACATCATCCCAAAACCAGCCACACATTAGGCTTGGTACTCTTACAAATGCTTCACATTAGGCTTGGTACTCTTACAAAACTGACCTTGGTAATGTTTGTGTCGTGTGTGTGTGTGTGTGTGTGTGTGTGTGTGTGTGTGTGTGTGTGTGTGTGTGTGTGTGTGTGTGTGTGTGTGTGTGTGTACGCACACACACACACACACACACACACACACACACACACACACACAGCCACAGATGTTTTGCCTTGCAGAGTAAACCGCATAATGTTGATGCTGTTTGACCACGGGCTGCAGTGGTGCACAGTGGGAAGTGGATACTGAGAGTGTGTGCGACGTTTGATCCGACCTCTTGTCATCTTTTACATGAAGCTGCTGGAATGGCTGACATAGCAGCCATGTATTTAGCTACAGCAGAGCCATAACACAACCTTATGTATTCTATGCACTCCAGCAAGGCATTCTGGTTTGAAAGGTGTATAAACCTAATATGTTTTCTGCAGTGGACAGAATAGGTATAAATATCTGACGCTACATTGCATCATAACAATGTAAAAAAAAACATAAACAAGGTTAGTTTTGAGATTTGTACAAAGCATAACATGAAGCATAAATGAGCGGCTGGTTTTAGGATGATGTTTTTCTGGAGTGAAGGGAATATGTAGACAATATATAAAAATATGTATGATGCTACATTGCGTCATAAACATGTAAGATACAGTTACCTTGGCAAATAACTTCCTGATGATTAAAACCAGGGCAATGGTCAAGCACTTCCTGTTTCCTGTGTGGAACTTCCTGTGTGATTTGCCATGATGACAGGATGTGTAGACACTGGTGGAAAGAATGGACGGAAACATGGAAGCTTCTCACCAGAGGTCATCGCAGAATGGGAGGAAGACATTTGGTGAAACATTTATGGCTGATTTCTGCTTCAGTGTGAGAGTGTGTGAATGTGTGTGCGTGTGTGTGTGTGAGCAAGTGAGATTGGGCATGTAATGTGTGTGTGTGTACTGTGTGTGTGTGGTTGTGTGTGTGTGTGTGAGACACGTAGTGTGTGCGTGTGTGTGTATGTGTGTGTGTGTGGTTGTGTGTGCATCACATTGACTGTGACGATCCCATGTTTCTCACACACACACACACACATGCACACACTATGTGTCACACACATGTTCCGCTCAAAGGTTCAAGGCGTGCACACACACACACACACACACACACACACACACATACACATAAACACATGCAGAGCATTTGTAGAATTCAAGTGGTAGGTCCTTGAGTCAAAGTAAGTTGCATATATTAAGATTATTAATGTTGTGCTATTGTTGTTATTATAATGTGGAGAAAGAGTTTACCTCTCTACTGTTGCTGAGCGTCTGCAGCAAGGGCAAGGTTTTCACCTTAATGTGAGTCTGTGTCGCTCCTGGTCACGGGGTTCTTTAGCACAGAGAACACAGACAGAGAAAATAAAGCAGAAAGCAAAGGTCATCAAAGGTCATTGTTACGGCCTGGCTCAAAGGCCATAACCAGAACCAAGGAGGACAAGGGTCAACTTTTAGTTACTTTATTTTACAAAACTTAATAAAAAACGAACAAAGATGTCCGTGTCAGTATATATGAAGTCAGGGTGTGGGCGAAGAGCATGAGTGTGATGTGGGCTGAGAAGGGAAATGCGTGGATGCACAAACAAACAGAGCCCACAAAGGCCCAAAAAACAGCAGCCCCGCAGCTCCTTTTTCATGCAGGGGAACACCCGTGCCCTTTATGCACAGGCCAGTTAGCACCGACCAGAGCCATAGAAAAAGAGAGTTGCGACACTCTTTGAAGTGAAGTCGCCGCCACGCGGTCACGTGGTTCACGTACGCTTCAACAGTTCCAAACAGCTCTTTGCGTGTAGTGTTATTTCAATGGGATAGACAGCAGCGAGTGCGTTATTGGACAGGAAACATTACAACAAAACAAAAATGAGTGTTATTACGTGTTAGCATGCTTACATTATAGTGTCAATTACATATTGCGAGTATAATTGGTCTGCAACATCGATCTAAAATATGTTCTTTGGTAGTTCTAACATTGGACGTTTGTTTCCTTGTTGGACATAAGCTGTTATTGGATTCCTACATTTGCCTGTATCACGCTACATATACTTTACTTACATAGTCAAAATGTAGGCTATGCATTTTGTATCCTATTGTGTGTGGACATTAGATCCAGTGTCCTTCTCAGTTCGTTTGGTGAGATGAAGATGAAGGCGCCCAGACCCCCAATCTACAGCTTTGATCATTGTAAGACTAGCAATAAACGTCTATCAAATATATAAATAGCATTCAGTAGCCTAACAGCTTACATTTTAAAAGTTTCATCAATGCATTACATCTGTTCAGTTCTTTTAGAGAAATAGCATAAAGGTGGCCTTGGTAGTAACATTTTAAGACTAGCCATAAACATGTCAAAAACACATAGGCTAAATAAGAATCAATAACAACTTAAATGTGAAAAGTTTGATCAATACGGCAAGACACCCACTGTTTCAATAACACACTAAGCAATAAGCAATCAACTGTTTCAATAAAATACTTATAGCCTAACTTATATTTCAGCCGCCTGGTGAGACTACAGCATGAAAAGGATAACTGATACATGTTAGATTTTCAATAGAATTTTATTAAGTTTTCAATATGTGTTTAAAACAAGAACAAGAACAAATGCAAAAAAGACTGGGAGGAAGGTATGGTGACACTGCAACATAAAAAGGAGGTCTGACACTAATTTAGGTTTCCAAAAAATAAAAAGATTTCAGTATCCAAAGTTAAAACAACAATTGTGTGTGAACTACACAAAAGACACAATGTGGAAGGGATGGATAGCTCTCCATATACTCTGTACACCTCTAAGAGGGACATGGTGACATTCTTGAATTTCCCCTTGGGGATCAATAAAGTATCTATCTATCTATCTATCTATGTATCTGGTAAGGAGGATGCAACACATTTGGCTGGAGTCAGGAGTGTTATGGGAGATACATTAAGTAAGTAGCCTAAGCAAGAGGCCAGCAAGAGTTTTACATAGGCTACCCATATACACAGCCAACTATTTTCAAGGCTGGTTGGGGGTGCCACAAGTCCACACAACAACTATAACAATAACAACATGAAGAATGTTGGGAATTACTTTCAGAGTGATCTATGCCCTATTAACCTGACTACACTTTTCAGTTATCCAAAAAAATACATTTGTCCTACTTACAAAGATCACTGACCTAATGAAAGGCAATGCCCTCGTGTGACGTCAGTCACTTCCATGGAAACTTCGCTATATATTTGACAAATTACTTGACAGACAAAGCAATCAAAATGATTACACCAAGAACACCAACACAAAATGTAAAATTACTGAAAACTAAATGAACTAACCTGAAACCGATTATCAGTTGGAGCAAAAACTCCTACTGTAGGCTACTATAAAGACGCCACTGTCCCATGACCACGCTCGTGCCACACTCGCCATCACGCTTTTGTGCCACTGTCCCGTTTGGAACAGTGATAGTGGCACAGGACTGGGCTGGCAAGGGACACAAGAGCCACGCACTAGTAAGAAAAACAATAACTTATAATAGTCTAGGTTTTGCTCCTACTGCTTCCCCTGAAATTCATAACTGAAATCCCCTCTTTCACGAGTCTTCATGTCATGTTCAGGCCACGGTTCAGTTCATAACGCCATAAAACTCGCCATCTAGCAAGCTAATCTATATCAGGTTTAAAGACAATAATCACATTAATTTGCTCCATTTTTCACCAGAAGAGCGTTAATCACAAACCCATCATCCCACATCTATAATACTACATCTATAATACATTAACACTATTATGTCAATGAGCTGACTAGCTAACGTAAGCTAACACAATCAATCAGGTTTGATAAATATAGCATTATAAACATAATAAAAACCTGTTGACAACCAACCTATCATCTAAAGTTGCCCTACTACAATAGGCTAACCAAATGTGTTTTGTCTGAAATTCATTATTGACGGGGAACATTATCTTT
>NC_063209.1:26847938-26855438 GCF_017589495.1 Alosa alosa | reverse complement strand
GTAACACACCCATAATGGAGAAGTGGTGTACACCTGATGAAGCTGCAAAGAAGAGGCTTTGGGAACACCACTATCAGTCTAGCCAGTGATCTAATCATGGAACATTCAGTGTACTCCACATGCTTGGTGAGAGAAAGAGAGAGGGAGGGATGGAAAGAGAGAGAGAGAGGGTGTGATGGAGAGAGAAAGAGAGAAAGAGAGGATGAAGTTCGCCCTATAGCAGTGGTCACTCCAGACACAGCTAAGAGCTCACAGTTACTGGACAGGCAATGTCAGTAGGAAAACAGAGGCCTACAGAATCTCCACAGTGGGAGACCTTTCAGTGGGACGATGAGGATGATCCTGCTCTGATCCTCACTGGGGTGAGTAAGATCTGGTCTATTGCACAGGTCAAGTGTACCTTCGTCTTAGGTTAGAGGAGTTGCTGGTAAGGTACAGGACGTCACTAGACATCCATCACCTGAGGAGCACAGGTGAACAGGTGATGAAAGGTGTGAGAGAGCTTCTTCAGTCTCAGATGTGATGACATCAGCAGGGGCTCCTTGACTAGAAGGACAGCGTGCTTGACTGTCTGGGTGAGGACAAGTGACTCACACGGGTTAGGATGTTGGCAACAAGGTGTTGATTTCCTGTGTACCTCACATCTCTGTGTGTGTGTGCGTGCATGCATGCATGTGTGCGTGTGTGAGTGTGTGTCTGTGTGCGTGTGTGTGTTATGGCTCTTGGAGAATGTGAAGGCCGGAGGTCAGTCCTCGTAATACTTCCTGTACTAGCGACTCATGCAAACACTCTCTTTGTTTCCTCAGGAACGGCTCAGCTCTCTAACATTTCTCCTTTCTGCTTCTTCCGCTGTCTGTTGTTCTTATTGTCTGTTGCCTACACTGTCTGTCTGTCTTTTTTGTGTCTGTCTGTGTCTCTTTCGCTCTCTATTTCTCAGCCTTTCCCCCCTTTGTGTCTCTTGAGACTCATACTCACAGAGAGAGAGAGAGAGAGAGAGACAGAGAGAGAGAAGGGGGAAGGAGACAAAGAAAGAGAGGGAGAGAGAAAGAGAGAAAACGAGAGAGAGACAGACAGACAAAGAGGAGAGAGAGAGAAAGAGAGAGAAAAAGAGAGACAGAGGAGAGAGTGAGGGAGAGAGAGAGAGAGAGAGTGAGGGAGAGAGAGAGAGAGAGAGAGAGAGAGAGAGAGAGAGAGAGAGAGAGATGTATTGTAGGCAGTTTTGTCATATGTTTTGTCCTCTGCAGGGGACACTCAGGCATTAGAGATCGAGTCTGGTGACCCCATAATGCCTTTCACCAGTGGGCCACTCCACCCAGCCTGTTCCTTCCTGTTCCTTCCTGTTCCTTACACACACACACACACACACACACACACACACACACACACACACACACACACACACACACACACACACACACACACACACAGGCTCACACACACACACACACACACACACACACACACACACACACACACACACACACACACACACACAGTTCTGGGACACCTGTCAGGCCCTCTTGCCCCCTGCTGCACACACACACACACACACACACACACACACACACACACACACACACACACACACACACACACACACACACACACACACACACACACACACACACACACACACACACACACACACACACACACACACACACACACACACACACACATGTAGGTACACAATATGCCAGAAAAGAAGGTCAGGTCCATGAGCCCAAGTTTCAGGTGTTGTTAAAAGAAAGTAAGTAAGAGGATGAAGAAGAAAGGAAAAAAAGGAACAGAAGATCAGAAGAGAGCAAGATGGAAAAGGAAAAAGAACAGAAGACAATAGATGGAAAGATGGAAAGGGAAAAAGAACAGAAGATCAGAAGAGAGCAAGCGGAGGAGAAGACAATAGATGGAAAGGGAAAAAGAACAGAAGATCAGAAGAGAGCAAGCGGAGGAGAAGACAATAGATGGAAAGGGAAAAGAACAGAAGATCAGAAGAGAGCAAGCGGAGGAGAAGACAATAGATGGAAAGGGAAAAGGAAATGGATGAAAGGAAAGAATTAGAGGAGTTAGGGAACGAAGAGAAGAGAAGAGAAGAGAAGAGAAGAGAAAGAACAAATGAATGAATGAAAGGAAGAAAGAAAGTAAGGAGAAGAGCTTTAAAAGGAAGAGAGGAATGGGAGTATGTGGAGATATAAAAGAAAGCAGAAGGACTGGAGTGGAGGAGAGAGGTTTTCGAGGCAGAGGAGAGGAAAGAAGGAGAGAGAGGGGAAACAGGAGGGAGGAGAGGAGTGCAGGAGCACAGAGGGATGAGTGGAGGGAGGGAGGAATGAAGAGAGAGGAGAGATTTAGACACAGGGGAGAAGCAGGAAGAACAGAAGAGAAGAAAGGAGGGATGAATGAGTGAAAGGTAGGAGGTAGAGGGCAGAGAGGACCATCTGCATGGCTGCAATGCCAGAGCCTGTGTGTGTGTGTGTGTGTGTGTGTGTGTGTGTGTGTGTGTGTGTGTGTGTGTGTGTGCATGTGGCAGCAGGGGGCAAGAGGGCCTGACAGGTGTCCCAGAACAGTGTGTGTGTGTGTGTGTGTGTGTGTGTGTGTGTGTGTGTGTGTGTGTTGTGGGGGCTGACAGGTGTCCCAGAATAAGCCTCTGCTTGTAGGGGGGCATGGAGAACAGCCTGCTGTAATGCGTACTTCAAGTAATTAGGAAGGAAAGGAACAGTATGTGTGTGTGTGTGTGTGTGTGTGTGTGTGTGTGTGTGTGTGTGTGTGTGTGTTATGGAAATTTCAAGTGTGTGAAAGGCTGGTGTGTGTTTGTCTGTGTGTGTGTGTGTGTGTGTGTGTGTGTGTGTGTGTGTGTGTGTGTGTGTGTGTGTGTGTGTGTATGTGTGTGTGTGTGTGTGTGTGTGTGTGTGCATCTGATAGTGTGTATAGAGACCATTGAGTCGTGGAGAGAGGAGGCTAGTTTAGCCTTAGTTTTAGTATCCCTCTAGAGAAGGCTAAAGTGAGAATTTCAATGCTCACAATCAGCGTGGTCAGCTGGCATTTGGTGTTTTAGTTTTCTCCCAATATGGACATGTCACTTAGACAGGGTTAACCACAAAGGTAGCTGCATTAAACAACAATAATAGGACAAAATAAGAGTATAAGTATAAGTATATATACTATTTTGATCCCGTGAGGGAAATTTGGTCTCTGCATTTATCCCAATCCGTGAATTAGTGAAACACACTCAGCACACAGTGTACACACAGTAAGGTGAAGCACATACTAATCCCTGGCACAGTGAGCTGCCTGCATCAACAGCGGCGCTCGGGGAGCAGTGAGGGGTTAGGTGCCTTGCTCAAGGACACTTCAGTCGTGCCTACTGGTCGGGGTTCGAACCGGCAACCCTCTGGTTACAAGTCCGAAACGCTAACCAGTAGGCCACGGCTGCCCCAAGAGATGCATTCTCATCATGAAGTTCCTTCTGGAGTCGACTGACCCTTTTCCACAGCTGATGCATTTCTGGCTCAGAAAAGACAGAAAAGAAAAGTGTCCTTAACTACCTGTGATCGGTCAGGGAAACAAACCTTCAGCGCGGAGACCTCTCTGTCTTATTGTGTCTTTGAGAAATGGAATCATCTCTCCGGGTTCACGACAGTTAAAGCATTCTGTTGTAAACATCCTGTTGTAAACATTCTAACATTCCATTCGGAGGAGCACCCATCAGTGCCAGGGGATATTTGTAGGTTGGCGCCTTGCATGGCAGCCTCCGCCAACGGTGTAAGAGGTGTGTGTGTGTGTTTTTGTGTGTGTGTGTGTGTGTGTGTGTGTGTGTGTGTGTGTGTGTGTGTGTGTGTATGTGTGTGTGTGTCTGTGTGTGTGAGTGTGTGTGGATGGGTGAATGTGAGGCATCAAATTCTAAAGCGCTTTAATTGCTTGGAAGAGTAGAAAAGCGCTATGTCAATGCAGTGCATTTATCATTACGATTTCTACCTCCCCCTTTGGACCTTGTTTGGGTTTTCCTTGATTTATCCCAGACTTTCCCTTCGTGGGCACTTTGAAAAAAGCCTCGGTTTCCATTTCAGTCACTACCTATGTAATTAGCTTATTTAATTGATCAAGATTGTCTGTGTCAGGTTTAAGTGAAATAAGATCAGCCACCTTTTTTGTTGGATACTTTAGGTTCAACCATAGTAGGTTCTAGAGAGAGAAAGAGAGAGAGAGAGAGAGGGAGAGAGAGAGGAGTAGTGGTACTGTATAGCATCATGTTGAACTGTGTGGCTTGGTCTGTAAACTTTTTTTGAATAGTGATGGTCATGGATTAAGTCTAGCCTGGGATTAAATGTGGGTTTTGATTGAGCCCGTCCACATAAATTCACTTTGGTCCTGGATTAAGCCTCATCTGCCTTGGGCTTCTCTCCCAGGTTCGGAATAGGATTAGAACTGAATTTGGACTGAATTAAAAACTCTTTCGCCATTAATCTTACATCATCACCATTGTACACCATGCCATTGCTGTGATGACTGACAGCAGATGGGAACCAATGACAGGCAGGTCAAACTGTACGTAAACCAATCGGTGGTGATTAAGGAGGTCTTAGAAAGCATATTTGGTGAGAATATATCAGAGCAGAATTCTTTTGATTAGTCTGATTGAGTCAGCTAACCCTGCGGGAAACAGTCATCACCTTATTCAGATTATGAGACATTTAGGTTACTGAATGTCTGTTCAGGACAAAGCGTCAGGAACATTCTCCCCAGGGCTCACTGTGTTTGTGTATGTGTGTGTGTGTGTGTGTGTGTTGTGTGTGTGTGTGTGTGTGTGTGTGAGATAATGGTTGCTGTGGAAGTTGTGTAGTAGCCAATTAGGCCTACAACAGATGGTGGTCTTCCACCCAAGTCCCTCAGACTGCTGGTCCCCAGCTCTGGCCTGTGTTCTTTGGGCCGCCTGTCAACTCCAGCCCCCTGCTCCGCTGACAGGGCCTCAAGAGGCCTTGTAGTCACTATGGCAACAAAGAGAGATGAAAAGATTGGCACGGAGTGGCGTGTGTGTGTGTGTGTGTGTGTGTGTGTGTGTGTGTGTGTGTGTGTGTGTGTGTGTGTGTGTGTGTGATAGAGAGACAGAGAGAGAGAGAGAGAGACTGACAAAATTGAATGCACGCAAATGTTCCATCCCATCAGTAATCCATTGGTCTAGATTGTTGTAGTTGGCCTCCATCTATCCTAGAGTGCACTGCACAAAGTAGCCTACATGCCTGTGAACTCTTTGGCTAGACACACAGTAGATGACTGATGGGTCCCTGATCTGAAAGCATGCATGTCGGCTAAGCAGTTAAGGAAGTGCAGTAAGTACACTAAACAAGTAAGTATGCACTAGGAATTATAAGAGAGAGAAATGTTAGGTGCAGATTAAGCACATTCGTTTTTTTTCTTTGTTCCTGATGGTAGGAAGAGTAGTCAAGGCCACATTTGTTGTGTGTGTGTGTGTGTGTGTGTGTGTGAGCTGCTTTCTGGAGCTGGAGTTAAACAAATGCTCCCTAGGAGTTTGGTGCAAACAGTTTACTCTCCTAAAACGGTTCCAGATGACATTTGTTAGAGATGCAGCTTGAGGAATCAGTCTTATTACAGCCAACACAGCCAGAATCATCAATCCTCAGTGTGTGTGTGTGTGTGTGTACGCATGTGTGTCTGTGTGTGTGTGTGTATGTGTGTGTGCGTGTGTGTGTGTGTGTTTGTGTGTACGTATGTGTGTCTATATGTGTCTATGTGTGTGTGTGTGTGTGTGTGTATGTGTGTGTGTGTGTGTGTGTGTGTGTCTCTATGCGTGTGTGTGTGTGGTCTTACCCCATGGGCTTGGAAAACCAGTGGTGAGCTGCCTGGCGTCGCCTGCATTGCCTGGTGACCACATCATTTGTACACGGCACTGCCTCTCTTAAAGCTTTCTTGGATTCACACTCAAACACACAGACACACACACACAGACACACAGATACACACACACACACACACACACACACACACACACACACACACACACACACACACACACACACACACACACACATATGCATGCACACACACACACATGCACAAAACACGATTACCCTACATGCAACATAGAGACACACACACTCACACACACACACACACACACACACACACACACACACACACACACACACACACACACACACAGATCCAAGATCTCTAGAGGATCAGTTGAGAGATCAATACAATCCCAAGAGAAAATCAATTGAGTCTCTGTGGGATTAAAAATCCACACTGTCCAACACACACACACACACACACACACACACACACACACACACACACACACACAAATATACACAGCATGGGTGTGACCCTGCTGTGAGTGTACCGACTGAGAGACTGATAATTACTGATAAATACTCTGCAGCACTGATACACAGTAAACGGACAAACACACAGAAACATACAAATGTAACACAACACACACACACATTGTCACATTAACACACAGCTGACACACACACACAGTAACATTCAACGTTGTTGTCCCTGGTGTGTGTGCGTGAGTGTGTGTGTCTGTGTGTGTGTGTGTGCGTGTGTGTGTGTGTGTGTATCTGACCTTTCTCAGCCTCAGCTCTTTCCCTTTTTAGTCTGTCTGGAGCCTCTCTTGAGATGTTAAAGAGCACACACCTCCCTCTGCCCCTCATTCCTCCCCTCCATCCCCTCTTCCCCTTTAACTCTGTCACTTTCTCCTCTCATCCCCTCTTCCCCTTTAACTCTGTCACTTTCTCCTCTCATCCCCTCTTCCCCTTTAACTCTGTCACTTTCTCCTCTCCTCTCCTCTTTCCCCTTTAACTCTGTCACTTTCTCCTCTCATCCCTCTTCCCTTTAACTCTGCATTTCTCACTTTCTCCCCCTTTCCTCAATCTTTCCCTTTAACTCTCCTCTTCCCCCTTTAACTTCCTATTTTCCTCATCCCTCTTCCCCTTTAACTTGTCACTTTCTCCTCTCATCCCTCTTCCCCCTTTAACTTGTCACTTTTCCCTTTCTCATCCCCTCTTCCTTCTTCCTCCTGTCACTTTCTCCCTCTCCCTCTCCCTCTTTGTTTTCCTTTGCTTTCCTTCTTTTCATCTCATCTGTTCCTCTGTTCCCCCTTCCTTGATCCTCCCTCCTCCATCCCTTCTCTCATTCACTCTCAGTCTCTCCTTTTTCCTCATCACTCCCTCCATTTTTACTTTCTCTCCTACCCTCCCTCTCTTCCTCCTCCTCCTCCTCTTCTCCTTTTCCTCTCTGGCAGTCCTGTGTGTGTGTGTGTGTGTGTGTGTGTGTGTGTGGGGTGAAACGTATGGATTGTGTTTTGTCATAATAACCTGCTGATGAGGTTGATGGCGCACTGTACAATGGATCTGTTTTGTTGAAAGTAGCTGCAGTAGTGTCCTGTTTCCAGTATATCGCAGGCGTGCTGCAAAAATGCATGTGTGTGTGTGTGTGTGTGTGTGTGTGTGTGTGTGTGTGTGCGTGTGTGTGTGT
>NC_063209.1:26705438-26822938 GCF_017589495.1 Alosa alosa | reverse complement strand
AGGCAAAATTCTTGCCTGCTTTAGCTGCGCGGTTCCTCGTCATCGGACTGTTTACCTACCTAGCTTGTCAGGGTGTAGCGTTATCAGATGTGCACTCAGGCTGCTCGTTGCTACATATTCTGCAGATTACGACATCGTTAGGCTAATTGTTATTTTTCCGTTTTCTGATGGAAATCCAAAAACGTTCTACACATCGCTGAAATGGTCAGGGTGGTGATCTCCGTGGGTGCATCACTTCTGCCATATTTAGATTGTGCATTAGACGTGACAAAAGCATTTCGTTTTCACATATTCGCTAAAGTTAGCCAACACATAAAAAAAAACTCCCCAAAACACTACATTCGAATAGAAATGTCCAAATTCGATTAGTATTGATATTTTAAATATTCGATTTATATTCGACTTTAGAAATTCGTTCCAACAGCCCTAACACACACACACCCATACACACACACTTACATAAACACACGGACATGCAGACATACACACAGGCATGTTTACCCTCATGTCACCTCAAAACTCGAACACAGACTCAAATACACACACACAAACACTCAAATACACACACACACACACACACACACACACACACACACAAAGTCTAAGCCCTGTTGTGTGTCCTGTGTACAGGGCTGCTACTCAGCTGTGGTTGAGTACTTTGAGACGTATATCTACCTGGCTGGAGCGCTGGCCATTGTGGTGCTGACCATAGAGGTACAGAGAGCAATGTCTCTCTCTCTCTCTCTCTCACACACACACACACACACACACACTCTCATCTTAAGATTCAATAGTCAGACAGTGCTCTCTTGTGGACATTTGTGGTACTGCAATTACTCACACACCATCACATGCCTGTCATTATTAGCCTACCAGAAAACTTGGGGACTTTGTCTGACTTCCTTGACTAGAGACAATTTCAAATGAGTTGTTAAAGATTATGTAACACACTGTTTGGTAGTAAGAGCTTAATGAACACACTGATTTGTGTTGGTAAATTTGCCTGCGTGTACCTGAAATCCAGTTTGTAACTGCTGTGTCTACCTCTGTGCTTCCCTGCAGCTCTTTGCCATGGTGTTTGCCATGTGTTTGTTTCGAGGGATCCAGTAGCCCCACACATGTCCATCACAAGCACAGCACATGAAGAGGAGGAGGAGGGAAAATGAACAAGTGTAAAATCAACAGCAGTGTTTTGATGTCATGTTGATGTTGCTGAATGGTTCATGAGAGTGTGTGATCAGCACCCTGTGTGTGTACTACACAGCTGGACCTATGGGGTACACACACATGCCCAGAGAACACACACGCGTAATTATACCAAAAGTCAACAATAAATAAAAAGAGTAAATAATGTGTTGGTGAACAGCCAAACAAACAAATACAACAGCAGGGTAAATATGACAAAAGACTCCAATCAGGGTTGTAACAGAATTAACTGGCAAACACACTTTACTTGGATAATCCTCCCACAGACAGGAGTGCGAGTTTGACAGCGTATTTAGTCACCATGCGCACTGTGGCAAGAGTAAACACAAAGTGGGAGTCAGTTAAAGGTGCTCTAAGCGATGCCACATGTTTTTTAGGCTAAAACATTTTATGTCACTTACTGCAAACATCACCTAACCAACCGCTAGCCGTCTGTCCTGAATACGCTGTAAAACAAATGCAATCTCTGTGGACAGCCCAGGCTACAAAAACGGCAACAAAAACAACCTGGGCAAACCTAGCCCATAAAAGCATAACAAACTGTTCCAGAAAATCACAGATGAGATGCACGTTTAGAGTTTCAATTGCACAGGAGCAGCACGGGAGGGAGGGGGAGGAAGTAGCAAGTTAGCTCTCTGTTTTGTTTGAAAGTCAACAGAAGTGACGTTACCCAGCATCGCTTAGAGCACCTTTAATGAATAAGGGCTGAGCTACACCAGGCACGTAACTGAAGCGTTCCATTCGCGTTGCGTCTGCTGCAACAATTGGCTTCCACCATAATCAATGGAAGTAGCTACACCAGACGTGATAGCGGCGTGTACGTTAAAAAAAAATAGACCATTCCTCTAAAATGGATTTTACGCGTCGCGAACGGAACGCTTCAGTTACACGCCTGGTGTAGCTTCGCTGTAAAAGATAGATGATCAGATTTGAACACTGGTTGCACGTGATAAGTTTATTCAATTTCACTTCAAGTAGCTTTCAGAAACCCTTGCAAAGAAACTATCAAAAGTTGAATGGACACTGATCAGAGATAAATAATTAATACGAATATGGTTTATGTTACAGCACCAGTGAAGACATTCAGGTGTGTGAATGTGAATATGAATGTGAATATGCACTGGCCTAATACTAGAAAACTTACAGTACTTACAGAGGAGGGAGGCACAACTTTTACACAGTGTGTGTGTGTGTGTGTGTGTGTGTGTGTGTGTGTATGTGTGTGTGTGTGTGTGTGTGTGTGTGTGTGTATGTGTGTGAGTGTGTGTGCATGTGCATATATGTGCATGAATATATTTTATGTTTTTATTCCACTTTTCAAGATGAACATCTTGTGAATCGTGTTGTTACATTGTGAATATGATTGTGTTTTTGCATTAGTGCATTGTATTGCATTTGTACTTGTATTGTATCTATTGTATTTGCAGATGACACCTGATTGATATTAAAACAGATAAGATCTCTCTGTTCTGTTCTTATGTCTCTAGTTGATATTAGTTAATGTCAAGTAAGCTAATAAGAATTTGTTTGCATGCTTTAACAAATGTGTTAGCTTGTTGATATCCCAATAATTAGGGTACTACCAAATATTGTGTTCCATTTTACTACTGAGGTACTACATTGTACTGCATCTCATTACTCATAAGTGAACAGCAAGTGTTTAAAGCAGGGGTGACGGTTCAAGTTCAAATGTATTTCCATGGCACTTCATCAGACAGCTATTCATCAGACCAATTAATATGCTTTACACGTCAAACACAAAGTACAGATTCAGAGGAGGTCATGCTTGGAGCTCTGGGATTAGGGATATGGCTCTGGGAGTTAAAACAGGAGACTATAATGCACAAGTTTCATTCATAAAAGTTTAATCACTTTTGACATCTTGAAAAAGCACCACATGTGAGGAGCACTGTATAGTCAGTCTCTTTCTTCAAGTCTGTCCAGGGTTTATTCCTATTTTCACAGCTGTTGCATTTCTTGAGCAACAGGTGGCACTAGCCTATATGATGAAACGAAAGTAAAGTGTGAGAACAGAAAGCAGCAATCAACCTCTTACTGTAGTAGGTCTACACATGTTGGGGATATTGTATTCTTCAAGAGTGTAACAACTGAATTTCATGAGATGATGACACGCTTTTGTCCAGAATAGTCGTCTGGCTCCTGATCGGGTAGGCCTACTTCTCAGTTTTCAAAACTTCAAAACTTAAAACTTCTCAGTTTTCCTGTTGAAGAAGAAGGAAGTTTCGCGGTCAGTTAGCGTAGGCTACGTTTTGTTGACCTTTCATAATTAAACGGGGTTCGGCCTTGGCAGTAGCCTACATACATAGGCCTATTTCAAATAAATGTATCCATTGTATAGCGTATATAATAAATGTAGCCTATCCATAGCGTTTAAAGGGGCACCAGGCAAGCCTGATGCTTTTTCTCTACGAAACTCCCCCTCGCTCGGTCTGAAGCTCTTTTCCTTTTCTTTGCGTCTTCCGTCAAGGGTTTTCGCTGCTTCTTTGCCGGCTCTGCCATTATACACACGTTTGCAACAATCTCTAGCGTTTCGTTAGCCTGCCTCTGTGCTGTAAACTGATCCTGCTTCGGTCGGCGGGTAGGATACACCGAACTTGCAAGTGGGATATTCTTCCTACAGGCAGTAGGGGCGGGTGAGAGAGCCTTCATTTGCCCCGTAATGAGTCATTTAACCATATACCGACTTCCGAAGATGATTAATTAACACGAAAACTCCTTTAAAAGTTAGGCTAAAATGATTAGGATACCTCCGTTCTGTCCAGGCAGTGCAAAAATATGCGCTCCGGGCTCGCAGTGGTGATCAGTCCCGGCGGCATGGGTGGGCTTTGGGGGGCCAGGCCCGTCCTGGAAGTCATCTGTGCCCGCCCTGGACAAGCTTTGCTGCTCCAACCAACCCCAATCCCATAGATTGATTTTGAACACTTATTAAATGTAGGCCTATATTATACGTTTGTCAATCTAGCAAGTAGCAAATAAAACTTGTAAAATCTGTATTAGGCCTATTCTGTAGCTAATCAATCAGGAACATTAGGTAATCCCATCACCTAATGTAAATGGAGAGGAGGTTACGTGGTGCAGTCTACTTCATTTCTGCACTAACCCCTGTCATCCGATGACAAATATAGCTTATCGGCTCGCAGGTAGGCTATATCTCATATCGTAGTTAGTAGAAGTAGGCCTAGTAGTTTCTGGGTTTGTTTGAGAGCGTTATCCTTTACTGTTTTTTTCTTCTGACCTAGTCGGAGAACAGGGAGTTTGTTACCACTCCAGGGCCGAAGTTATCTGTAACTTCGGGGCTAACTCCCTAACACTCTTTCTGAAAGTGGTTAGCAAATGAACGAGGATTTTGGTTTTATCTGCGGATTTATTTTTGCATTATTTTGAATATGACTAGCTCCAGTCTCAACAGCACGTCTACTTTTTTCTCACGCATCTCAGTTCTAACACACACATCCCCTCTCACTTTTTCTCCCTGCGCACGGGGCTCTCTTAAAGGAGCTGCACCATTTTACAACAATTGCATCTACATTTTCATATTAGAATGTTTTGTCAAGTGTACGCTTAAACTACCGTGATCAATTTAAGTTCCCGTGCCCCCCTGGAAAGGTGTAATGCCCGTCCGTGAATTTGTGTCTGGTGGTGATAGGCCTAACCAAAGTCAATGACATAAACTCCTTCATCCATTACATGTATGTTTTAGGGCCTGTCCACACAAAGACGCTTTTTAGGTTAAACGCAGAGGTTTTGCTTCGTCTTGGCCGAGCGTCCAAACGAATCCTGTAAACGCACTGCCCGAAACCGCACTTTTTTGAAACCTGGTCCCAGAGTGGAAAAATCTGAAACCGTAGCCCGTTTGAATTCGTTTAGACAGCGAAACCGCACGTCCTGCCTGCGTATTAATGATGTCATCGCCACACCTCAGCTGCCCTGGACTTGCACTTATAGTATTGCCTAACAATACTAGTTTTCATACATGACATTACCTACGATTACACTCCGTAAGATAAATATCACAACTGGTGCTGCGCGAGCCGATAGCTTATGACTTGGTGGACTGAACACTGTTTTTCCGGTGTTTTTATGCATTCTAGCTACTCTCAGTGGCGAGAGAACTTAAGTTATTAGGAAAGTGTGGTGTAAGTTTAGGCTACATTAATTTGTGCGTAGTGCCAGTGTCATTCATTTATTTTACATGTCTTACAACATATATACATGCATTCACAGTCGAGTGAAATCAGATTTAAGCATACAAAGACGCTTAGAACTCACGTTAAGCCGATGGTAGCACACTGAATGCAAATGCAAGATTTGATGCAGGCAAACGTATTGACTGTTACTAACAAAGGTTTTATAGCAATATTATAAATGTGGCGACAGAATAGCCTAGAACTTGGGTAAGCCTTTGCGTTTAGTAGCCTAATGCGCGGTGATAGCCAAAACTAATGTGAATCATGGGCTATCCTACAACCAAAGAAAGTAAAGGTGATTAGTAGGCCTACCTGCGTTAGCCAAATAAAGGACGGGACTGCACCCTTCACAAACCGTAAAATAAAGTTTATTAGTTTTACAGTTGACTAGTTGACAGTTCACCATCAGTCCACACAAACAATTCTGGTTTCCTTGCACTAGCCATTTTGTCATAGCTTATTCTGTCTGTTTGTAAAGCCCAAGTTTTGGTTAATTTCTGTAAAGAAACAGTGCCATCTAGCCTAGGCCTGGGGTATGAAGTAACGTGTTGAGTCGTGTTGAGATGGATCCGTTTGGACGCAAATATTCTTGATACGTTCCAGGGAAGACGGAGGAAAAAAAGATCGGTTTGGTACGTGTGGACTAGGCCTTAGTCAGGGTAGTCTAGACTACAGGCTACCTGATGCAGTGCACTGTGTGAGAGGTAGGGTGGCCAGACGTCCTGCTTTAGGAAGGACAGTCCTGGTTTTCAATGCCCTGTCCTGAGTCCTGTGCAACATCAAGCAGGACGCGTATTTGTCCAGCTTTTTGAGACAGGCTTGAAGAGCCGAGTTCTAGAATCTTTGCTGGGACAGAGCACAACGTACAATGCAGTAACACAGTCTAACAAATGATTGACTAAGAGCGGTGTCAGATAAATATCTGAGCAGATATCATTGGTTAAAAACGTAAACAAGGCTCTATGTGCTGCTACGTCATATGTATTCCGGCTTCATTGACAGAAAGTTAGCCTACTGGTTAGCGCTTCGGACTTAACTAACTAAGTTAACCGGAGAGTTGCCGCTTCGAACCCCAACCAGTAGGTACGGCTGAAGTGCCCTTGAGCAAGGCACCTAACCCCTCACTGCTCCCCGAGCGCCGCTGTAGCAGGCAGCTCACTGCATCGGGATTAGTGTGTGCTTCACCTCTCTGTGTGTTCACTGTGTGCTGAGTGTGATTCACGGATTGGGATAAATGCAGAGACTAAATTTCCCTCATGGGATCAAAAGAGTATATATACTTTACACACACACACACACCACAAAGTGTTGAATACTTTGAATACATACAAATACTGTGAACAAACACTTTTTGACTTTTCATTAATATTTTTCCTATTCAGCTACACAAACATCATCTTTAAACTTTAATGGACCCCCACACACTTCCGCCTAAAGACAACCAGATTTCAAAGTGAATACCAGCTTGGAAACAACATAGTATCCCAAAACCTCTTTCAATCAGTAGCCTTCTACCCCTATCTATGGGAATGAGTCAAGCCAAGTTTAAAGCTTGTAGAGAGAGTGCAATGCTGCACAAGTTATAATTCTTTAATGTCAAGGCGGAAATGTAGAACTGTAGATAGTGGTCTATGGTGCTATTTGACTTCATTAATGTACCAGGTTGTAACACAAATTATATTTAATTGACATATCACTATTAGTCCATGAGCCACAGGGGGTCGTCACTACCACTTGGGGGGGGCAAATTCTCACTATATTTTTCTGAAAGCTACATATCTCTGGAGTATAAAATGGTATGATAGCAAGTTGGATCTTGTAGCTTTGTGGCTGTACAGGCCTTCAAAGTTGACCTCTGATTTGAAAAAAAAAAGGAAATTGGCTTTTTTTGTTAAAACGCTCATGAGAGCCCAGAAAATAATCCAAATCTTATTATTACTGATGCATATGTGGTGTTTGATGTTGGCATACATATTTTGACTCATTATGTGATTTTGTTATTCATTTTGGTTGATAAAACTCAAGATTTATGTGCAAAAAAAAAGCTAATTTGAGTTTTCAGAGCAACATGTTATGGCAATACCTGAATGCAGATGTTATTGATCATTACTATTCTACCTTCCTTACTTTCAATTGCGAGTTGAAATTAATGTTAAAGGAGAATTCCGGTGTGATATTGACCTAAAGTGTATTGAAACATGATACCGAGTGTGAACATATGTCTCATAGCCCATCTCGGCTTGTCCCCTGCACTCCAAAATCTGGCGCTAGTTAGCCGATGCTACCAACAGCTTTTTCAATAGTGGTGCTTCGACATCGGGCTAGCCATGCAAATAAATCACTGTTTTACACCCATTTACGAGGCTCAATGTATCTCCACACTTCATTGGTAGACTTCGAGGGGCCCTGACATTTAAAACGAGACATTGAGAACTTTGAAAAAGCACTGGTAGTTTACTTACAAGACGATTTATACAGACAGTATCTTCACGAAGATTAGCGTTTGCAGCCATCTTGAATTTAGTCACGATAAGTCGAGTAACGAGTAAGAATGAACAGGTATGATAAGGGATCAGATTCCAAAATTAATTCAGTGGAAATGCATGGATTCCAGTTTCTTCCAGTAGCAGCAACTGGAATCCATGCATTTCCCCTAAATTATTTTTGGGCGAGATGGGCTATGAGACATACGTTCACACTCGGTATCATGTTTCAATACACTTTAGGTCAATATCACACCGGAATTCTCCTTTAAATGATGACATACATAGGTCTGCAGTACAAATGTTTTTTAAAGTGTAGCTGAAACGAGTACAAAGGATCTTTAATCTATTCATTGAGTTCATCATCGTCAGAACAGGAGCACAGAGGATGCCATCTGTATGGCACTTCACTCTGCCCTGTCCCACCTTGACAATAGCAACACCTATGTAAGAATGCTGTTGACTTCAGCTCAGCGTTTAACACCATCATCCCCTCATCCAACTGATCACCAAACTCAGTGAACTGGGCATCAATACCTCCCTCTGTAACTGGATTCTGGACTACTTGTATTGCATTCATTGTGTCTACACTTGAGATAAATAAGTTTGTTTTTTCTTTTATCACATACACATATATCGGAGGTCCACCTGCTGTCACTCCAGGTATGGGAGAGCATATACGCTCCCTCATCTCCGTTCATCGTCTTTGGGCTCTGCTTTCTTATTTCAATCGCCTCCTTTATTCAGCGGTGGTATCGGTTGTTCTCCTGCTTAATGACTCTGGCATGCAGGAGGTGTGATCCACCTGTCAAAAAACTGACAGGTGGATCACACCTCCGTAACAACATCAGCCTGCGTATAGCCTGAGGCCCAGGAGAGGACTTCGCCCGCCTCGACGCTTTGATGAGGCCATCTTTCCTCGAGGGCGAGGAACTGAAAGGGGCAGTGTAAGCGCCGAGGCTATTTACTCCCGTGTTGGACTTTCCCCTGTGTTCCACTGTGTCTCTGTTTTCCCGGCGTGTGTGTGTGTGCGCGAGAGTGTCTGTGTCTCCTTCTCCCTTCTGTGTCATAGAATGTGTCAATATGGGGGGAGGTGTCCGGGAGGGAATATTTAGGGGTTTGGATAGGTTAGCGATTGATAAGGGGAGGGAATAGAATAGGGGGTTCTAAGACGTTTAGTAAGTTTAGCTAGCCTATTAAAATGTAGGGTCTGGGCACTCACCGTTCGCAGTGCTCAGTCCGAGGGGCGGGATAATCAGTTGTCTTTCAAATTCCCTCTGCAGGCAATAGGACACAATAGGATATTTGTTTTCAAGTAGCTGGGAATTCAAGCCAAACCGTTGCAACTCTGCCATCAATCATTATGTTAAGCCCACCAAACGACTCTATACACGATTTCAATGTCCTGATTAAGTTTCGATTTCTGGAGCTCACAAGCCAACGGTGAGTTGCTAGACTAGCCCTGGCAGAAATGTAATTTGCTGCCGCTAGGGGCGCGTCTAGATTTCTAGGCTAAAGTTTAGTCAGAGTAGAGGTGAATTACGTGCAAGTGGGTTGTGTTGTTGTGTTGTTAGCCGATGCGAGTGAATGACGAGTGATTGAGACGTGATTTGTGAGGATCAGTTTGTTGCTTTGTAGTGGACACCTCCTGCTACCTGTACCTTAGCCTGTACATAATTTGAAAAATAAATAACTGGAGTTTGGAACGATACCTCAGCCTCCCCGTCTCCTAACTACTCCTTGGCATTATAATATTGTACAATTCAGTTTAAACAACATAAAGAGAACCACACAAACACAAACACACACACACACACACACACACACACACACACACACACACATACATACAAACACACATTACAGCAACACTGTCTTGAAGAGCAGGTTGAACAACGTAAGAGGGAAAACAACACTGAAGTCAAGTGTGACAATGCAGGAAGTAACCTCTTTTTGGGGACATTGTTTTCTTTCAACTGTGTATTATGTCAAGAGCAGATGATAACACACAGGTAATAACACTTTTATCGAGAACAGCCTTCCAACTCCACGGATCGTAGCCTTCTCTCTATACTCGCTGACATGGGAATCTCGGTTCTGCTCTCTCCTGGTTTGAATCCTACCTCACAGGGACGCTCGTTTAGCGTATCATGGCTTGGTCAGCTATCCGCACCTCACCATCTCACCACAGGGGTCCCCAGGGCTCAGTGCTGGGCCCCCTCCTCTTTGCTATCTACACCACCTCCTTGGGACAGATTATCCGTTCGCCGCGGCTTCTCATACCACTGCTATGCAGGCGACACACAGCTCTATCTGTCCTTTCCACCTGGCGACCCCCTGGTTTCAGCACGGATCTCAGATTGCCTTTCAGACATAGCTACATGGATGAAGGCACACCACCTCCAGCTGAACCTCTCAAAGACTGAACTGCTGGTCATCCCAGCTAAACATACCATACACCACGACATCAACATCAAATTTGACTCCCTGTCTGTTTCACCGACCAGGACTGCAAGAAATCTAGGAGTTGTTCTCGACAACCAACTAAACTTCTCAGATCATGTTGCCTCAGTAAGCCCGGTCATGCCGTTTTAGCACTCTACAACATAACGGAAAATCAGGACTTACTTGACTCAAGATGCTACCCAACTTCTGGTTCAGGCAATAGTCATCTCACGACTCGACTACTGCAATGCCCTCCTGACAGGTCTCCCAGCCTGCGCAGTGAAACCACTTCAGATGATCCAGAACGCGGGCGGCGCCTGGTCTACAACCAACCCAAAAGGGCACATGTTACCCCGCTGCTCATCCAGCTACACTGGCTACCTATGGTGGCCGATCAAATTCAAGTCTCTAAGCGGCTTGCCTACAAAGTAGTCTCGGTTCTGCTCCCACCTACTTGAATGCCCTCATACAGACTTACACTACCTCCAGACCGCTCGCTCCTCTGACGAATGACGTCTAGCTCTACCACCCGGTGCGCTCAAGCCAATCCAAACTTTTTCTCATCTGTTGTTCCTCGTTGGTGGAACACACTGCCAGTTCCTACAAGGGCAGGGACATCCTTTTCCACTTTCAAAAACTCCTGAAGACCCAGCTCTTTAGAGAACATCTACTCTCATAGCAACACTTACAACAAGTCTTACTGATCCTAGCACTCACCAGCCGTTTTAAACTGACAAGTAACTGCTAAAACAGCACTCACCCGGCACTTATTCTTACTGTACTCTAATGTTTTTTTGAAACTGTCCTAAAATTGTGAGAATTGTTCTAAAACTTACTGTTTACCATGTTGTTAGTCGCTTTGGTTAAAAAGCGTCAGCCAAATGTAATGTAATGTAATGTAATGTATCGACTTCTGTCAAAATTGACACTTGGGATGGGAGTTTTCGCGGTGAGTCATAAGTAAGCGCAGGCTACATCTGGTTTACCTTCTTTAAAACTATTAAACTGAGTTCAGCCTTGGCAGTACCTAGGCCTACTTAAAATAAATGTGTCAACAACGTAGCCTATAGGCTATAATGTATCTACAGTGTTTAAAAGTTAGGCAATGGAACGGATTGCTTCCCGTCTAAAGGTGTGCAGTGGTGTGTGTACATATAATGGCTAAAGTCAATGACATGAACTTCTTCCATTATGTTTTAGTCATTATATTACATTACATTACATTACATTTAGCAGACACTTCTTGACCAAAGTCAAGGGTAGTCTTTGTAATTCAGTGGTGTGCTGTGCAAGAGAGAGAATGTGTAGAGTGGCAAAAGCTTCCTTCGTGGTCAGATTTGACCGATTAACAATTCTTTTCTCTTAAAAATATTGTTAATTCAATCTGACTATCATGAGGCTCCATGACTTTGTCAACACAGGGCATCTGAACACTCAAAACAAATTTGGATAATTTTCATAACAATTTGGGTGTTTTGTTTAACTTTAAAACACCCTTGTGTATTCCTGGTCAAAAATACCGGCCATTAGAAATTCCTAGGTGAGAAAATTATCTTTTTTGTAATGCGATTTCAGTTTGTAAAATGTATACGTATCCCACCCCTCCCCAATTGAATTAGTCCCCCTATGTGAAGCACTGAAGGGGAGAATTCCCCCCATTTTGAAAAATGAGCTTTAAGCCCTGAATTAAACATAGCTTCATGTGTTCCATTGAACATTATAACAAGTGGGTTCACAATGTGGGGCTGTGCTAAACCTGACCATAAGGCTCCTTTTGCCAGAGTTCAAAGTAAAAATGTATTGAGACAAGGTAGCATCCCATCAGGGTTATCTCAGCATAGTATACTAGCCTATAATATACAAACCATAACTCATAAAAAATGCTTAATTAACTAAGTGCTTGCTGATCAGATAGGCTATGCCTATAGACCCCTGTCCATTAGTTTACACAGAATTCACTAGAAGTCATTATTTAAGGGGTTATTTTTCAAAATCTTCTGCCGGGGGTGCATGCCCCCGGACTCCCCTAGCTTTCCTGTGTGTGACACTGGGCTAAGCCCCCAATGTTTCAAATGTCTGGCTCCGCCCCTGCTTGGAATAGTGGACTGCACCCACATTCCACTCATTTTCCATGGCACCTTGCGTAATCCAGACTTTACGAATCAATGTAAGGCTACATCCTCTAAGCCCAATGTCCATACATCATCTCTGTGTGGTATATAGCCTGCAGGGGTTGTTTACATGCAGATGGCTAAGTTTTTCTATTTTCACATTGAATTGAATTAGCCTAATGTAGCCTTGGCTTGATCCGACGTTTAATAGCTGTGACGAGAGTCCGTGCCCTGGCTCACAATTTCCAAATGTCATATGTTCAAAAATATATTACCTTCAAATTCTGATTAATAATTGTTTTTATGGAATCTTTTTTCTTGCCATTGTCTTTCCCTGATCTCAGAAGGTGAACTGAGGTGAGTCAGGAAGGGCTCCTCGTGGACATGAGTGTCCCTGAAGAACAGGAGTACCACCTGAGGAGAGGAGATGCAGGTGACCCAGAGACGCCTCACAGGTAGGCTGAGGTTGTAGAGCTGAGCTTGTAGCTCAATTCTCCTCATCTTCTGCTGAGCCTCTCCCTGCTGTAGTTGTGACTTGTGTGATTCTCACAGGGACATCATGAAGAAACGAGGCTCCTTTGTGTCCAGAAATCTGTCCATACGGAGTGACCGGTCGAAAGAACATCCACTTAACTTTAGGGGGTAAGTGGAAAAGTAGGTAGTAAAACCACCTACAAACAGTCTCAACTCAATTCAAGACTCTTTTCCTCAGTGGTTCCCTGTTGGTGGAATGAGTTGCCCAGTGCTCTCTGTTCCTGTGGCCTTTCAAGAGGGGTTTTAAAGGCATATCTGTTCAGCATGCACTTTGTTTATTAAGCACTTCTTATGTGTTATGGTTTGTATATTATAGTATTCTTTATTTTCATTCCGCTGTTGTTTGTGTAATTCCTAGGGGCAGTCGTGGCCTACTGGTTAGGGCTTCGGGGGAACCGAAGGGTTGTTGGTTTGATCCCCGACCAGTGGGAACGGCTGAAGTGACCTTCAGCAAGGCACCTAACCCCTCACTGCTCCCTGAGCACCGCTGTAGCAAGGCGGCTCACTGCTTTGGGCTAGTGTGTACATCACCTCATCATGTGATCACTGTGTGCTCTGTGTGTTCACCAATTCACGTATGGGATAAACACAGAGACCAAATTCCTTGTATATTCTTTGTATACTTGGCTTAGAAACCTGATTTAGATTTTACATTTACAATATACATTGTTGTTTATATTCTCCTTAATGTAGTCTTACCATGCTATATTGTTATTGTTACTATATTATTGATTGAATGGATATTAGTGTTTAATATAACTATTTTCCTTCCTTTTCATTGTTTATTTCATTGGGCTATTGATTGATTGATTGATTGATTGATTGATTGATTGATGTTACTATTGTTACTATTGCTGCTCTCCTTAATGTAGTCTGACCAACATTTTAAATTGTTCACTGTTTTGTATTTGTATGTTGCTTTGGACAAAAGCGTCTGCCAAATCCCATAACCATAACCATAACCCCAACAGAATACTACAGTACCTTTCATTTCAGCTATTGGTGAGGTTACTGAAGCTATGCTCCTTTGTGTCCAGTGTCCCGTCCATTAGGAGTGAAGTGTCAAAAGGCCTCCCACGTGACCTTGGATGGGAAATGGGAAGGTGTGTAGATATTGTTTGGTCTTTTTTGCCTTTATTATGACAGGACAGTGAAGAGGCAGACAGGAAGCGAGTGGGAGAGAGAGGAGTGGATCGGGAAATGACCTGGGTCAGACTCAAACCCAGGTCCCTGTGGGCACTATGTGGTAGGAGCGCTGTAGCCACCCCCACGCTGTAGTGCCCACTCAAAATGACTGACTACAGTCAACCCATGCATTTCCATAGTCAAGTAGTGTTTCTTCAATATATACACATTTTAGTGGCGGCCCCCCGCTGTGAAATGATTCGCCTTATTCACCCTGCGGCCTGAAAGAGGCTACAGGGTACACTTGCCATAACACCTCAGTCCAGCAGATGGTGGAGGTAATGCACTCTGTTAGCAAACTGCCAAAAAAACTCACTGAAGAAGAAGAACAGGCCAGCGAACCCTTTTTCTTTTTCGGTGAGCTTTTTTTGGCAGTTTCACAAACAGAGTGCATTACCTCCATCTGCTGGACTGAGGTTTAATGGCAAGTGTACTCTTTAGCCTCGTTCTGGCCACCAGGGGCCGTATTCATAAAGAATGTTAAGGCTAAAAGAAGCTCCTAAGTGGCGAATTTAGGAGCAACTCCTAAAAATAATGGCCGTGTCACTCCTAACTTTACGACTCCTAAGTTTTTTCTCTAAAAGTAATTCATGAAGCATTTTAGACCTAAAAGTAGCACCTAAGTCTGGGACAGCTTAAAAGAAGTCGAGAGGACTCCTAACTCACTAAGACCTATTCACAAACTGCTTTTTGTGGCATTTCAGGTCATGATGTTTTGAAATGCGTATGCGGCAACAGGAGCTTCCAATCGCGAGGGAACAATTTTTTGCATTGTAGGCATAAAAGGGATGCAATAACGCCACGAACAACAACCAAAACTACTCATTGTCAACATGTAAATTAAATGTAACGTTTCATTGTGAATCAAATTAAAATGTTTTCCTCTTTGCAAACGTAGGCATATGGTGACAGATTAATTTAATAATGTTGCAAAGATAGCCTAGCCTACTGCATCAATTTGTAGGCCTATGTTTTATTAGGCTACTAGGCTATTTGTTTGGCCTTACTCTTTATTCAGTTAGGCTAGGCCTTTTTATTCAGTTATTATCTTCCGTCCTTCACACTACTTGTGTAGTGCACGCATTCTCAGACCTGTCACCTGTCACTCATCATCGTAAGGGAGGTGTTTGGAATCATTCCCGCGTTACAATCGTCAGCCAATCAAGGTGGTCACTTCAGTCAAGCTCGTGCATGAGTCATGACGTCATCCATAGCAACGAAGACTCACTCTTAGTTTAGGAGTTCCTTACTAAGAGTAGGTCTGAAAGGCTTTGTGAATAACTTTTAAGAGAAAACTCCTAGCTAAAAATTTTTAGTGCGATTTAGGAGTACTCCTAGTGGTAAGATAAAAGGCTTTGTGAATACGGCCCTAGGTGTATAAGGCAAATTGCCGCCACTGCTTCACAATTATGGCAGGGTATATGGTAGGCTTAGGTCCAGTCCCAATTCTACTCCTTTCCCTTCATTTTGCACATTCACACGAGGTATCCCATTCAAATCTCTTTTGGATGGAGGAGTAAGTTGGTAAGTGGCTAAGTGGTAGGGCTATACAATTCTTCAAACTAAGATCAAGCAATGACATGTGGTATAAATAAATGGAGGAATGTTCACATGACGTTGTGTGATTAGCAACCAGAACCAATGTAATAGCAATAGCAATATACAATTAATATTCAGTCTGACCAGGTAGGTATGTTTGTTTTTGCGTGTGTGTGTGTGTGTGTGTGTGGGGGGGTTGTTTGGGAGTGTTTGGAGGTTGTGGACTGACTTTCCCCCGCTGCTAAAAATAGAGGAAAGACTGTTTACTCAAGGCGTTTTATTCATTCATTCATTACATAAGCCCAGGGGCAGACATCCGGGGTTCATAAAGTAAAAGTATTTGATCCAGCCATTTAGTAAACCAGCTTATCCTAATTAGCAGCCAGGTAGATCAGGTAGGTAGATAATTAGTGATATCACCTGTGTTAAGTGCACAGGTAGAAAGAATATATGGCAGGATTTTAACTGTACTTTCTGGAACCAGGATGTCCACCTCTGCGTAAGCCTCCATAGAGATACATTGTAAAAGCTGTAGTTAAGTGATATTGTTTTGTTTAAAGTTAGAATATTATAGATATAAACTCTTCCTCAGTCTTACTTGTGGGGATACATAGGTGTCTGCATGATTTTAGTGATGTAAGCAGTCCATTGTCAGAGTGGGAAATGTGAAATGATTGGCTGACATCCCTGATTCCCTCAGCATCAAGTCCTGGGATTCTGGTTATGCTACATCTGTGGCAGCCTCTAGGTATGTCAAAACTTTACAACATTCACACAAATGCCACCGACTTAACAGAGAAGACTGCAAACACATATGAGAACACACATTAACCAGAACAGCCAATCACTGCTTCAATTTTTCAGATCTGTGATTAACACAATAGCTTCAAGGTATTCTGTTCCACGGTCAGACAGAACATTTTTTTTTTTCAGAAGAAGAATAACCTCTCAAATGACTGAATGAAAGAGACTGTTATTCTTTCCTTGCAGAGTATCTGAATGGGACCTGTGTGATGCTTGCAGTGACACAGCTGTCAAGAAGTGTTTGACCTGCATGGCTTCCTACTGTGGGACTCATGTGAAGGACCATTACACATCTCCGGACCTGGAGACACACTGGCTGCAGGACCTCTTGCATCAGGACCTTTGTGAACAACACCACAGACAGCTGGAGTTCTACTGCAGGACTGACCAATCAGCAATCTGCTCTAGGTGTTTACTTCATAACCACAGGACACATGATGTCATCGAGCAGGTGGGCACAAATACAGATCAGTCTACTCGATAGTCTTCGCAATTCTTTAATAGATGAGGGAGACCGTGATAGTGTGCACGGTGCTGGCACAATAACAATGCTCTCTCTCTCTCATTACCATTGTTTAAAGATTGTTATTTAATGTTTGTTTTCATACAGAACCCTCAAGAGACATCCTCAATGTTTACAATCAGAAAAGGTACTTTACGAACCCTCTTTTGAAATGACCAAGTCATATTTTCTCAACTCATCTAGGGGTTGGTTAAACTACACTAAAAGCAACTCGTAATGTAATGCCTATAGCAACTTGTACTGTAAACCAAAGCACACAGAGAAGAACCTAACTGCTCCCTACAGGCTAGCCCTATGTGTGGAGCACAAACATCGAAGTAGATTCTCAATCTGTGTTTGTGTGTGTGACTCTGTATCTGTCAGCTTGGCAGTCACATACCTGCGTCATCCTTGTACTCCCTGACCGGTGCTCACATTTTATTCAGTTTGATGGCGTTTAATTGAAACAGTTATGGCAGCATAACAGGCCTCAGCTCCCCCTAAGGGAGTTGTTGGCCTAAAAAAAGCTGCCATCTTTGAGATCGGTCATCTTGCAATTTTCCTAGGGGAAAATAACATGGGGGTTATTTTTAGGTGAACTTCAGAGGTCTAATTGAGCCTCTAAAAGGTGAGGACAGGTGTTCAGTTTACCCAATTAGCCACAGGTAATGACATCACTGAAGCCCTGCCAGGTGACATCAGTTTACGTAAGGAAGGCAACGACAACTTGTCAAAATAAAAGTCCAACAATCGCAAAGCAGCATTGCCGTTTTTGTTCCAAACCTCCTCTTACCTGATCACATCACATCTGAGTCATTGGGCTAGTCCAGTGCCAAAAAGACAGAACATAGTCAAGCAAATAATTTTTGTTTCATAAAAATGTAGCCTATGTTGTAACCTTTGCAGATGATTTTTCATCTGTTGCTATTTGGAATGTCCAACCATTCCAGGTTACACAAATACGAGTCAGCTAAATGTAGGCTAGTTTACCTCCCAGTGTTAAACTCGGTGATTATGAATATTTCACAACTTGTATAGTAAAGTGACATTCGATGTAGACTTTACAAAAACGGCAATGCTGCTTTGCGATTGTTGGACTTTTATTTTGACAAGTTGTCGTCGTTCTGTCTTCCACATTCATGAAAGGTTTGGTATGAATGTTGAGTCATGTCTCATGAAACAGTCATGAATGCTTTATGTGTAGTTTATGACAGCTGCTATGAATGTGTTATGAACTCACCTGTCAAGTAAAGTGTTACCCAGTTTGGTACAAGAACAATCAATGGGAGTTCCTCATTTCACCAGTGTGAAATCAGTCCTCTTTACCCGTACCATACAATGAGTACATGCTCAAAAGAAAACAAATCATTTTCATGGGTGACCATTACAACCATTTGAGGTATTTCCAGTTTACTGAAACACTATGGACAGAATTGCTTCCCCGTCAACATAAACATTTTTCGCATCCAAGACACATGTCTTTCAAATGCATTTAAAGTAAAACTATGAAGTTTTATAGGTTCCCCCAGCCCATTCTTTCCACTTTTTATGGGAATACGGCCGGTAGCTTGGCATCATCCTTATAACGCCAAAAACATGCTTAATACATCCCAGATAGGATTATAATAAAAGCTGGAGAGTCACATTCGCGGGTGTATTTGGTTATTTCCCTTGTCATGATGGAAAAATTATTAGGTCTACAATGTCATAGGCTAGGTCTAGACAGTTATTCAATAATATCAGTAATGTCTCTCTCCACTGATTGTTTGAACAAAGCAGTTGAAAACTACCTTAAAGTTAGGCTAAAAACGAAACGCCTAGTTAGTCAGTCACACTACCATTTTTTTGTCTATAGGCAAAATAAAGTTAATTAATTGTTTAAATTAGTGTCACCATTACATGCCAAACCATGGGCATACTGTACCGTTGCATCCCTAGTGTGCATGTATAGGTGCGTGCCTGTGTGTGTGTGTGTGTGTGTGTGTGTGAGTCTGTGTGTATGTTTCTGCATCTAACACGCACATAAACATACAGTATACACACACAGGCACGCACACACTCACACACACACAATAAAGACATGCACACGTAAGCACCCCCCACACACACACACACACACACACACAGAGGCGTACAACACATACTCACATTAAAGGGACACCAGGCAAGCCTGATGCTTTTTCTCTACGAAACTCCCCCTCGCTCGTTCTGAAGCTCTTTTCCTTTTCTTTGCATCTTCCGTCAAGGGTTTTCACTGCTTCTTCGCCGGCTCCGCCATTATACACACATTTGCAACAATCGCTAGCGTTTCGTTAGCCTGCCTCTGTGCTGTGGATGCAGGATGTAAACTGATTCTGCTTCGGTCGGCGGGTACGATACACTGAACTTGCAAGTGGGATATTCTTCCTACAGGCAGTAGGGGCGGGCGAGAGAGTCTTCATTCGCCCTGTAATGAGTCATTTAACCATATACCGACTTACAAAGATGAGTAATTAACACGAAAATGTTGCCTGGTGTCCCTTTAACAAAAGTTGCAAGAGTAGGGGATTGAGTAGGAGATGGAGACAAATTGACAAGCGTAATTTATTTTTGCAGAGAGATTGTGTAGAACTGAGTGGCGGTCATATTTTCTACCGCTATGTGGTATTATTTATTTTTGCCCATATCACATAGGCATACCCATAATTCACTGAATTGTGTTGTTTGTAGGTCCATCTCTGAGAATCGTGTTGGTTGGAAAGACTGGAGTGGGAAAGAGTGCTGTTGGCAACACTATCCTGGGGAGAGAAGCATTTCGCTCAGATAACTCAGTCACACAAGTATGTGACGGAGTGTGTATGGGCAGTCTGAGACCGGTTAAAATGATTGATACACCTGGTATTTTAGATACAGATAGAGATGCAGATGATGTTAAAGAAGAGATAGTGAAATGTATGAAGTACTCCACTCCAGGACCCCATGTATTCCTGCTGGTGATTGCAGTGGGGACGTTTAGTAGGAATGAACAGAAGGCAGTCAGAACCCTACAGGAGCTCTTTGGGAAAAGAGCTGCAAAGTACACAATGATCCTGTTCAGTCACGGTGATAAACTGCATGGTCAGACTATTGATAAATATGTGCACTCTGCCCACCCCAAACTAAGGGAAGTGATAAAGAGCTGTGGTGGAGGATACCATGTGTTCAACAACAACAGCAATGACCACACACAAGTTGTGGAGCTGATGAAGAAAATAGATGAGATGGTGAAGAGAAATGGGGGCGGTCACTTCACTGAGGAGATGTACGAAGAGGCGAGGGTGTCTGAACTGAAAATGATCCGGAAGAAGCTAGTCATTGTTGCCGATATATGTGGAAAGACTTGTTTGCTTGAAGTTTTCAGCAAACACCAGTTTCCTAAAGAATTTTTCCCCACTGTATTTGATAACTATACTGCTGAAATTGAAGTTGATGGGAAACAGGTGCAGCTGGATCTGTGGGACACATCAGGCTGTGAGGGATACGACAGACTGCGGTCTCTGAGTTACCCCAACACGGACATCATACTCATGTGCTTCTCATTAAGTAGCCCATCAAGTTTTGATAATATTCAACAGAAGTGGGCTCCAGAGATCAAACACTTTTGTCCGAAAGTTCCCGTCATTTTGGTGGGCAACAAGAAGGATCTGCGCAATGACGAAGACACACTCCAGAAACTAGAAGAGAGGAAACAGGAACCTGTTAAACAAGAGGAGGGCCAGGAGATGGCCATTTGCATCGATGCCTATGGCTACATGGAGTGCTCAGCCTTAACGATGGAGGGCGTCAGGGAGGTGTTTGAAATGGCAACTAGGCTAGCCTTGCAAGCCAGCAAAAAAAGTGCCTGCCTCTTGTCATAGAGGGTGAGAGGATGCTGGGAAAGGGAGGGGTGGGGACATAAGCCAGGCCAACCAACAAAACTTAGGAGTGATTATTAGTAAGGGGGAGCAACACATCCCCTGCTGAGTAGGGGGACAGAGGACGGAGATGGAGACATCAAATCAGGCCAAAGGACCTAACAAAGTAAAAGGGACTTAGTGTGTTGACCTTTATGAAAGCTATATTTTGTAAGACAATTAATGGAAGATAGAAAGGTTACAGTTTGGTCCTGTGTCACATCCTGATCATGAACTTTTCAAAAGACTGAGGTCAGGCAAACGTCTGTTGCTACAAGACCAGAACAGAGAGACTGAGGAGGAGCTTCTATCCTCAAGCAATCCGTATCCTGAACACACACAAGACTATATGAACCTTTTTGTTTTGTTCACACACTTGCACATGGACTGTACAAACAGTGCACTTTTTATTCCCTCTTGCTATTTGTTAAAATATTTCTTGATCTTTCTTTCTTCACACTTGCACAGAAAAAGCTGAACACCAAACGAAATTTCACTACATGCTTTACGTTAGTATTGCTACTGTATGTATGTGACCAATAAACCTCCTTGTGTCCTTGTATCCTTGTACATAAAGAAAGTTCTGTAATAGCATAATATACTGAACTTGCATCTGAATATGATGGTGCTTCTCAATATATATACAATATATTAACATAATATACAATATATTAATATACAATATATTAACTTAAAAAATAAACCAAATATAGACATTGTCTTCAATTTCAAATGCATACTCTCATACCCATTTTAATAATGCCATTTTTGTGTGTGAATGTTTTATACTCTTGTCTATGGCATGCTGAAAAATTGATTGAGCAGACCTAAGATATAAAGGATGGTCATCATGATAAACTGGAAGTGATACAAAGCTGTAGTGCAAAATTGTTATTGTTATAAGACTATTTGAACTTGCATTTGAACATGCATCAACTCATTCTGTATGTCTGTGGGGATATTTTGTGGTAGTTAAATGATCCTGTTATATTGTTGAGACAATAGTAATTCACTTTATGAAGAATATGTCTTCTAGTAGGGGGGCCTACAGTATGTGTCTAATTTCGGGGCTTGTGGGATTCCCATGTTAATTTTTGGAGAGTATTATATCTTTGTTCTAGGGGTTCTTAAGAGAAAAAAAAACATGTCTCCATTTTTTTGAAGGTTTTGAAGGATCCAAATCAAAGGTCAAATTCATAAAAGGTCAAATTTGGTGTTTTGTCCATAAACCTCACATTACTGGTATTATAGCATAGGGGTCGGTGCCAAAAGTGGTCAAAAGTGGACCACATAAACAATACAACATTATAAAACATTTTTAGGCTGATGATTGATCTCTTTAACAAGATAAGAAATTGTGCCTAAAATTCTCGAAATTGTCCGCTTAAAAAAATAATACTTCAATATCAATACTATCAATATCACAGATTATGAACTTTCGGGCCCCTGGGCCCAGATGTATTAAGGGCCCCCCACTAATTGTTGCGGGGGAATTTTTATTTATTTTAATTAATATTTATTTGATGTGATTTCATGTATTCTGGTGCATTTTGGGGAAGGCCAATACTTTAATTCAATCAGATTCATAGCCTATGTGTTGATATTGAGGCAATGATTCCATGCAATGGCTTGGGTCCCCTGACTCCTTGGGCCCCTGGGCTTGGGCCCGGTAGGCCCGTGCAGTAATCCATCCCTGACTACCAGTGACAGTTGGCTGTTGATAGCTGGCAGTGATAGAATTTAGAATATTGAATAACCTGAAGCACATGATCTGTTCTTCATGGTTGGCAATATTAGTGACCTTCTAGCCTTCTACATTTAAGCAAGCACATTTTCATAGTTCATGGTGGCACAGTCTAGTTATATTCTGAGGTGTGTCTTTCTGTTAGTCAGGTGATGGCACACATACTGTATTCCAACATATTTTGTCCATGAGAGACATTGGAGATGAGGATCACAGATCAGCCAACGATTACATTGTTACAGTGCAGTTATTTTACAACAGAACAAAGCAGTTTGGCACAGGAACTGCTACAAATCCACCTGTAACAATGAGCATCTGCAGCATGCTAAGATTCACTACTAGAAATCATGTGAAGCAGGCAGGACAGTGTGTTCAGAAACGTGGTAGACCATCTATTGAACCTGCAGCAACACCTGCAACTGCATCAAGTCCATCTAGAGGGACTTTGTACACTTGTTCAGCAGCAGCTGCTGCCAGCATAGATAAGTGCTTCTTCTGTCAGAAGCAGACAAAAGAGCGTCTTCATGAGGTGTCCTCTTTCAATGCAGGCAACCAGCCAAGAACTATGAGTAATATTTTGAAGTCAATGACATTTAACAGGTAGCCAGTGAAAGATGCTAGGATGGGGGAAATATGTTCATATTTTTTGTGTGTGTGAGCAGCTGCATTTTGTATAAGCTGTAAGCTCTTTAGACAGGTATTATTATGACCGCCGCGCAGCGAAGCGGCGGTCATATACGTAGGTTTAGTCAGATTTTTTTTTTCTTTTTCTTTTTCGCATGGCCAATTTTCTTTCAAGGATTCCCGTGACACTGAAAGACCGGGGTACACGAAACTTGGTGGGCATGTAGCCCCACAAGGATAGCATGGAACCATCGTTTTTCGTTTTGATCTGTAGCCCCCCCGCTGGACTGGACCCCCCGAAAGGAGGGTAGTGTAGACACAGTTTTCTGTGAATATCTCGAGAACCGTAGGGTTTAGGAGGACCACCTTTCTTTTGTATGTTGATCTTAAGGGGCTATGTCAACCCATTACATAACCACTCATTTCATGTATAGCGCTACCTAGTTAAAAACAAAAATGTAAAAATGAGGTGTTGTAATCGCAGGTATCTGTGACCTAACATGGTCAAAACTGCACGAAATTGGAAGTGTAGGATCATTATGACACCCTCTGAATGCACGCCACGTTTTGTGGAATTCCATTCATGGGGGGCCGTACAATAAATTAATTTATGTTACTGTACACCAACTGGCCTGTAGGTGGCCGGGCACAGTTTTCTGTGAATGTCTCGAGAACCGTAGGGCCTAGGAGGACCACCTTTTTTGTATCTTAAGGGGCTATGTCAACCCATCCCATTACCACTTATTTCATGTATAGCGCCACCTAGTTAAAAATTAAAAAGCAAAAAATTAGGTTCTCAGAATTATGAACAGGCAAGATGGGGGTGGGGTTGTATAAAATGTATTTTACATGTGAAATCTATGAACTAATCATGTTTTGGTACTTGTTGTCTAGCAGATACCAGTGAGAATTGAGTGTGCATAATGCAATTCAGTGAGACAGTTAGAATCATATATGCTTTTCACCTTTTGTTTTTAGCCAACAGCCAGACCAGCAGATACCCTGACTTTGCTGAATTACTGAAGCTAAGCAGGCTTAGTTAGTACTTGGATAAGAAACCTCCTTGGAAGAGTAGGTTCCTGCTGGAAGTGGTGTTGGTGGCTGGCCAGTAGGTGGCACTCTTCCCTTTGGCCAAAAGCCAATGTCCTATTGCAGTGACAGGGACACTGTATTGCAGGAGATGTTTTCCTTTGCATGAATGTTAAATTGAGGTCCTGACTCACCATGGTTGTTAAAGATCCCATGGTACTTATCGCAAAGAGTAGTGGTTCCCTGATTTGCTTTATTTATGTACACATACATAAAGACGCACACACAAGCACACACACATACATGCACACACACAACACGCACACACACACAAACACATAAACACACATGCACCCATACAAACACACCTACATACACAAACACAAGCACACACACACAACACATATACACAAAAACAACCACACACTCTGCACACACTCAATTACAAACACACAAAAAAGGAACAAAGTAGGAAATTAACACAATTTGACAAGCGTGATTTATTTTTGTGGAAAAAATGTGCTGGACTGAGCAGCGGTCATATTTTGTACCGCTCTGCGGTACATCTAGTTACAGCCAGTGTTTGGTCTGTGTACAGCATTGCAATGGTCTATCCTTGAGGTGACAAAAGCATGGATTCATTTCTCGGCATCTGGTAAGGATAAGGACTTCCTTATCTTTGAAATGTTCCTTAAATGGTAAAATTAAGTTTTGGTGATCTGTTTTATGTGATTACTTAGTGCTAGGTCCTGGTCAATTATAACTCCTAGGTTTTTAACACTTGTGGATGAGGTCAGTGGAAGATCACTATATGTAGCCTGTCATGTGGATAGGATATCCCTCATCTTTTTAGAACCTAAAACCATGACTTTCTTTTATCAAAAGCAGGAAATTATTCGTCATCCATGTCTTTATATCTCTTATACATGTGTCAAGTTTGGCTAACAGGGTTAATTCATTCAAGCCTAAGTAGTATGTCATGGTCTATGGTGTCAAAGGCAGCGCTGAGGTCTAGGAGGACCAGTATCGATACAAGGCTAGGTTTTTTGAGGGAGGGCTTAATAACAGATGTCTTAAACAACTGCGGTACATGCCCTGATAGCATTGAATTATTTATAATCAAGAGCAAAACATTATCCAGGAAGGGGAGAGCAGTCTTAAGAAGGTGAGTAGGAATAGGGTTTAGTAGACTAGTTGCAGATTTTGATGAGGAAATTGTGGAGGTGAGATCTAATATGTTGTGTATATGTAAATTAATAAAATGTTGTTTGAGGTCTTATCTGTGATACTGTGATTTTGCTATCTTTCAGCAATGGAGTATGTGTATTTGGTAAAACTGATTGGTTATTGATCTTATCTCTAATTGTTTGACATACAATCATAATACTGACATACAATCATACTGTTGAAAATAAGAAAATAACTGTTTTGTGAACTTTATTCAACATAGCCAGTGATTTAGGCAAAATTTATGGTGTTCATTATAGTGAAATATACAATTTCACAAAAATAGGGTTGAAACAGGTAAAAAAATAGAGACATAATTTTTCTCCATGTTCAATGACCTCTAAAGACAGTCCAACCACTCTCCAAAAAGTAACATTTCAATCCCACAGAAACCACATAGACCCCCTGACTATTCCCATAAGTTCAAAACATCAACTTTTCAAATTAATTACTTCAATCAGATGTTTTTTTTAATGAAATGTATTTCTTATATAATGACTATATTGAAAAAAGTGACAAAACAGAGATGGTTGTGAGTTATTTTTGGTGTCAATAAAATTAACAACAGGTGCACTAGAGGGGTAATGATGAGACGACCCCCAAAACAGGAATGGTTCTACAGGTGGTGGCAACTGATCATTTTTCCATATTTATCCATCTGGACTGATTTTTCACTAGTTTCACATTTGGCAAGGGTCAGTGTCACTACTGGTAGCATAAGCCAATACCTGGAGCCTACAAATGTTGGTAGTCCAACTCCTCCAGAATGGCACACAATATGTTTTGCATTTGCATTACAAAAATGGCAGGTCCACCACTGCCAGGTTGCACCACACTTTTCACATGTGAGAAGCTATGCACAAATACAGTATTTAGGACTATCATTTTAAGCTTCACAATGTTTTCTTTTCTTTCAAGACACACTCAGATATACATTTCATGACCATTCATTTGACCAATGGCATCTACAAATCAATTAAATCAGATTAATTAATTAGTTGATTAAGAGACACCTAAGGCTTCGGAAGGCACAGGTGATGGAGGTACACAAAGTAATATTTTTGTCTTGAAAAGCTTAAACACGGTCGGACATTTAAACAGGCGTGGTAGATAGCTAGATAGATAGAGAGATAGATAGAAAGATAGATACTTGATTGATCCCCAAGGGGAATTTCAAGGTTCCAGTAGCTTATGACACCACGCCCAACAACATAAACAGGATGATAAAAAAAAACAAATCCACATGACTAAAAAGAACAGTAAAAGACACTAAAGATCCTAAAACAAGGATCCACATGAATGTACTGAGGATGTATAAGCATGAGGCGCTTGCAATGACAGGGCAGGGACTGACCCTGTGATTCAATATGCAGTGGTAAGGTGCTCAATAAGATGTGTGGTAGTGCAAACAAGTGCAACAGTGCAGGGTTAAAGTCTAGCGACCAGCATTAAATATGGACAATATAAGAGAAAAATGTAAGCGTAGTAATATAACAGTTGTAGTATAATTATATGGACAAAAAGGACAAAAAGGTAAACATAGTAATATAAGAATTATAGCAGCAGTGCAAGGATAGGTTTGCAGTAATAGGATATCAGCCATTGGTCAAGTACGATGTGATGTTAGACCACAGTCCAGACTGGGAGATGAAGGGAGAGGTTGTAAATATGGGCTAATATAGCCAGTAAACAGTGTCAGTGTAAGCAGTAACACAGTGGTCTAGTGGACAACAATTGTGTTAAACAATAACAATAATAATCTGTCTTTCCCACTTGATGACTCTAGCGTTTCCCACCGGATTTCTGCATGCCTTAAGGATATTTCAGCCTGGATGAAAGATCGGCACCTTCAGCTTAATCTCTCAAAAACTGAGTTTTTTGTAGCCTGGCGAGCCAGACCCACATTCGCAGTGCTCAGTCCAAGGGGCGGGATAATCAGTTGTCTTTCAAATTCCCTCTGCACGCAATAGGACGCAATAGGATATTTGTTTTCAAGTAGCAGGGAATTCAAGCCAAACCGTTGCAACTCTGCCATCAATCATTATGTTAAGCCCACCAAACGACTCTATACACGATTTCAATGTCCTGATTAAGTTTCGATTTCTGGAGCTCACAAGCCAACGGAGAGTTGCTAGACTAGCCCTGGCTGCCACTAGAGGCACGTCTAGATTTCTAGGCTAATTTTAACCTGCTGTAGGGACAAAAAAAATAAACAATCAATAGCTTGCCATAACAAGCTTAACATGAATAGCTTGCCTTGGACACTCCTTCCCAGATAGCAAGAAGCTGGCGGACCACTGTCGGTCCATTGGGGGCATAGGTGGTTGTCTGCTGGCATTTTGCTCATCGGTTCCACCTGTCATGTCTCTGCGCCCCTCACTTTCACTGGGTTGAGGCCACCTAAAATCTCACAGGCACACCTTAATTATAATCTCTGGCTATGCCCCTGCATGGAAGTGTTGCATGGGGGTATATTTATTAGGATGGTTAGCCTATTCACGTGTAATAAATCCCTGTATAGGTTAACTGACATAAGTAGAGTGCTAAACACAAAATCTACCCCCAATGCGATGCTATAAGGTTTTCTCTAACTCTAACCTTTTAAGGTGGTATACCTTGCCGAAAATCACTATGAACACTGGGACAGGGACACTGAAAGACCGGGGTGCACGAAACTTGGTGGTGGGCATGTAGCCCCACAAGGATAGCATGAAACCATCGTTTTTCATTTTGATCTGTAGACGCCCCCAACCCCCCGAAAGGAGGGTATGGCGGACACAGTTTTCTGTGAATATCGGAGGACCACCTTTTTTTGTATGTTGATCTTAAGGGGCCATGTCAACCCATTCCATAACCACTCATTTCATGTATAGCGCTCTGCGGTACATCTAGTTCTTATGATTATTTTTATGTAATCTTTCTTTCTTGACATTTTCTTTTCCGGATCTCAGAAGTGAGCTGATCTGATCTGATCTGAGAGAAATAGAGTCAAGAAGGGCTCCTTGAGGACATGAGTCTCCCTGAAGGACAGGATCTGGAGAAAAGGACAGGAAGGTGACCCAGAGAAGCCTCACAGGAAGGCTGAGTTTATACAGCTGAGCTTGTAGCTCAATTCTCCTCATCTTCTGCTGAACCTCTCCCTGCTGTACTTGTGACTTATGTGATTCTCACAGGGACATCATGAAGAAACTAAGCTCCAATGTGTCCAGCAGCCTGTCCCAGAGTGACTGGTCATTAGACAAACCACCTGACTTTAGGGGGGAAGTGGAAAGGTGGGTATAGAAACATCACAAACTCAACTCCTACAGAATCCTACAGTGCAGCTCATTTCAGCTGTTGATGAGAGTCAACTGTTTAACCAGAGTGAGTGTGAGGAAAGAATGGGCTTGGGACATTGGAGAATCATATTTTTGAAGTTATCTAATTTTACTTGTTTTACAGTGTTTTACAGTGTTTTACAGCCTTAAAATTACTAATTTCAGTCAAGGTGTTTATGTACTGTATTTTCTTGTGCATTTCCGTAGTCAGCTAGTGTTTCCTCTATGCACAAGAATATTGTTTTCTTAGACATTAGTGGCATGTGCTATCTATCAAGAGCTTCCATTTACTGCACCATAGGCTATTGCAGTGCAGTATGTTAACAATACAAGAAAAAAATGAAGAAAAAAATTGGTACAATTTTCACAAAAACTTTGTGTAGCACAAGTGTCACGTTTTTGCAGGCAGCAAGACAAGTGCACAACAATGACATGGTTAAGCTTAGAAACATAAAGTAACAGCATAAACACAAAACTGAGGGAACATGAGGGCTTAAATACACTGGGGAAACAAGGCACAGGTGAAGACAAAAAATAATCAGGGAACTAGGCACAGGTGAGGGGCAGAGACAGGGAGAATGAGCAGAAGCACATGGCAAGGATAAACAAACACATGGAACAGGACACAGGAAGTAAACAGGAGTAACATGAGGAGCAGACATGATGGAATACAACACTAGACAGGGAAACACAACGACAAGACCAGACCCTTACAACAAGCTAAGGAAAACCCATTTATTTTTGGATCAGATCAACTCAAAGGCCACCTCAAAGTGTCTGGAGGTTGTGAACTGGCTTTCCCCACTATTAAAAAAGAGGAAACTGTGTTAATTCAAGGAGTGTTATTCATTCATCACATACATAGAGATACATTGGAAAACATGTACAGTGTAGTTAAGTGATATTAGTCCATGAGCCACAGGGGGTCATCACTACCACTTGGGGGGGCCTTCAAAGTTGACCTCTGATTTGAAAAAAAGGAAATTCCGCCTATTGGCTTTTTTTGTTAAAACGCTCATAAGAGCCTAGAAAACAATCCAAATCTTATTATTACTGATGCATATGTGGTGTTTGATGTTGGCATATATATTTTGACTCATTATGTGATTTTGCTCTTCATTTTGGTTGATAAAATTCAAGATTTATGTGCAAAAAAAAGCTAGTTTGAGTTTTCAGAGCAACATGTTATGGCAATACCTGAATACAGACCTTATTGATCATTACTATTCTACCTTCCTTACTTTCAATTGCGAGTTGAAATTAATGTTAAATGATGACATACATAGGTCTGCAGTACAAATGTTTTTTTAAATTGTAGCTGAAACGAGTACAAAGGATCTTTAGTTTAATCTATTCATTGAATTCATCATCGTCAGAACAGGAGCACAGAGGATGCCATCTCTATGGCACTTCACTCTGCCCTGTCCCACCTTGACAATAGCAACACGTATGTAAGAATGCTGTTCATTGACTTCAGCTCAGCGTTCAACACCATCATCCCCTCCAAACTGATCACCAAACTCAGTGAACTGGGCATCAATACCTCCCTCTGTAACTGGATTCTGGACTACTTGTATTGCATTCATTGTGTCTACACTTGAGATAAATAAGTTTGTTTTTTCTTTTATCACATACACATATATTGGTAGATGTTTTTTCTTTACCTTGACATGTTTCGACGTATACTTCCATCTTCATCAGAAGGACACACGGTGGAGTAGCTCCACCGCTCAGCTGATGTTGTTACGGAGGTGTGATCCACCTGTCAGTTTTTTGACAGGTGGACCACACCTCCTGCTGTCAGTCAGCCGCCCCCCAGGACGGCACTCCAGGTATGGGAGAGCATGTACGCTCCCTCATCTCTGTTCATCGTCTTTGGGCTCTGCTTTCTTATTTCAATCGCCTCCTTTATCCAGCGGTGGTATCGGTTGTTCTCCTGCTTAATGACTCTGGCATGCAGGAGGTGTGGTCCACCTGTCAAAAAACAGGTGGATCACACCTCCGTAACAACATCAGCTGATAAAAACGCGTCACACTACTCCACTGTGTGACCTTCTGATGAAAATGGAAGTATACGTCGAAACATGTCAAGGTAAAGAAAAAACATCTACCAATATATGTGTATGTGATAAAAGAAAAAACAAACTTATGGATTCTGGACTTCTTAACCAACAGACCTCAGTCTGTTAGGTTAGATAATCGCACCTCCTCAACCATCGAACACCAGTGTACCACAGGGATGTGTGCTGAGCCCTCTCCTCTACTCCCTCTTCACCTACGACTGCACACCTGTACATGGCTCTAACACCATTGTCAAGTTTGCAGATGACACTACAGTGATTGGGCTCATCAGCAAAAATGATGAGATGGCCTACAGGGAGGAGGTCCAGCACCTAACATCGTGGTGCACTGATCACAACCTGGCTCTCAACACCAAGAAGACCAAAGAGCTCATTGTGGACTTCAGGAAGTCTAAAGCTAGCACACACACACCCATTCTCATCAACATGACTGAGGTGGAGCATGTCACCAGCTTCAAGTTTCTGGGTGTCCACATCTCTGAGGACCTCTCTTGGACCCTCAACACCTCTACCCTGATCAAAAAGGCTCACCAGCATCTCTTCTTTCTGAGGTCCATCTGTCTCCTCAGATCCTGGTGAACGTCTACCGCTGCAACATCGAGAGCATCCTCACCAACTGTGTCACAGTTTGGTATGGCAACTGCTCTGCCCACGACCGGAAAGCACTGCAGAGGGTGGTGAAAACTGCCCAACACATCACCAGTTCCTCACTTCCCTCCATCGAGGCCATCCAGGGCAAGCGATGCTTGCGTAAGGCGCGCATCATCAAAGAGTGTTCTCACCCCAACCACAGACTGTTCACCCCACTCTCCTCCGGGAGGCGTTACAGGTCTCTCCGCATCCGAACCAGCAGGTTCAGAGGAAGCTTCTTTCCTGCGGCTGTCACCCTACTGAACTCTAGCTCTGCATCCCGGTGACATCCAACGAACTAAGCCCCCATCACCCCCTGCCCCGCCCCCGCCTGATGCCTCCTTGTCTGTGCCTATTGAGGTGTCCACGACCATGGCAACCTTGACAGGGACAACAAGGAGGCGGACATCCCCCCCACACACAACTGCACTACCCTATCCCACCCATCTATCCCATCCATTTATTTACAAATGTACATACTGTAATTACACTTATACTGTACTTAGCCATATTCTACTGCTTTTCATCCTGCACATACACTTATTATTAATACTATTGTAATGTTACTGTTTCTGCACTACAATGGTACTGTTACCACACTCCACACAGCTGTACATACTGTACATATCTGTCTATATGGTTCATACTAAATATCCATATTTATTCAGTTTTTCTGTAATATATTCTGTTAATACACTGCATATATCTATATTGTTCTTACTACTACTATAATGGTACCGCCACTACATTGCACATACCTGTACATGTTGTTCATACATTGTTCATATTACAGTACATAGCCATATTTATTCTGCTCTTATAAGGTAACTGCTAATACACTGCACATATTTATATTTAATTTATGTTACTCTAAACCACCTTCTGCAAAACAACTGTATACTACTGTCTACACTGCACTATATTTCTTGTCCTGTCTATGCACCACCTGCCTATACTGTGTATATCACATTGCACTTTTCTGCTTTTTTGCACTTCTGGTTAGACGCAAACTGCATTTTGTTGTCTCTGTACTTGTTCTCTGCACAATGACAATAAAGTTAAATTTAATCTAATTTAATCTAAAAAATGATCTGCCTCTGCTTTGCCTCTTTACGGATCATGCTATGAATAGCAGCAGCAATGTCTGCATAAGTTGAGACATTGTTATTGACCTTCTGGACCAGAGACATTCCATCAATGATTGTTGCTGTATTATATTCATCTGGAAGATTATCTGATAGTGATGCAAGTTTCTGCAAATGCTTTGCAAGTGCTGCTTTAGAGGTTTTCCTTGGGGTCCCCTCAGGTGTCGCCAATGACCATGGTTAAGGTCCAAGAGGGTGACAAAAGACTTATTTCATGTCCAGTCTTTAACATGATGGCCTTGCCATGTGCCTGTATTTTCTTTTTTGACTCGTAAATGTCTTTAATTTTTGCTTTGTCAATGTATCATGGAATTTGTGCTTAGGTGTATCTGACTCCAGCCTCTATGTCATGATCTTTGCCTGTAGTATGAGCCTGAATCAGATCATCCCTAACCTCTTGTGTTGCTTTGCCTGCTGTAGATATGCAAATGAACTCATGTTCCTCTGAAAATGGATTGATCCAATTTCAGTTTCTGTCTCATCAGATCTAACTGTGTAGAATTTTTAAAACTGTTGTAAATGTATGTACTTGTAGATCAAGTCTTGGAAAATAGTTATTATTTCTTTTCAATGGAAATGATTTTAACATCAGATGAAAGACAATTTTAAGTATGATACTAATAATAATAATAATAATAATAATAATAATAATAATAATAATAGTACATAATGATAACAATGTGTAAAGTATGAATATTTTCACCAACCAGTTCATCTACATCTCATTCCCACATTCTTACTAGTCAAAAGTACAACTGAAATGTATAATGTAGATCATTTTAGCACCTGTGATGCAATTACCATAATTTCCCAACTATTAGCTGCAGCTTTGATTTTGCAAAATTTCTTCAGCTATGAGGTTAACACAGGGGCAGTTAATATGGTATATGGTTTTGTTTCTTTTAACTTGCATAAAACACTGTCCTGTGGCTTATACACAATACGGCTAATACACAGGAAATTACTGTATGTATTTCATTTGCCCTGGGCATTATAAAATTATAATATTTATGTTAAGCTGGGTACATGTGGTGATGTGAACAATTTTCATATGGTATTCCTTGAATGTAAAGGTAATATGTGATTGGTAATCATGATGTTTTGATCTCTTGGAATATCTCTTATGGGTAGTTTCAATAAAATACTAATTTACTGAATTTTGGGGTGTTTCCGAATAGTACATTTACAAATAGTAAATAGCATAGCAATGCAGACCTATGGAATAATTTGTATTTGAAGTGCTGGGAGGTAGGAGGGTATAAATACATTGAGTAATGAGGGAGTGGGCATTTCAATTAGTGCTACAACACGTGTCTCTGAAAACGTAGATTTGCTCATTACACATAAATCTTGAATTTTATCAACCAAAATGAAGGGCAAAATCACATAATGATTGAAAATATGTATGCCAACATCAAACACCACATATGCATCAGTAATAATGAGGAATTTCCTTTTTTCAAATCAGAGGTCAACTTTGAAGGCCTGTACAGCCACAAAGCTACAAGATCCAACTTGCTATCATACCATTTTATACTCCAGAGATATGTAGCTTTCAGAAAAATATAGTGAGTATAGTGAGCCTGTGGCTCATGGACTATATGGTGTCCATGATATGTCGTGTTTAAAGTTAATTGTACGTGTTGATAATCCAGATGGCCTAAGGCCATTTCCCTCAGTCTTTCAGTTATAGCCATGTGGCTACAGAGGTACCTGACCTTAGTGGTCTAAGCAGTCCATTGTGTTAAATGTGAAATGATTGAAATGATAGTCTAACATTCCTGATTTCCTCAGCATCAAGTCCTGGGATTCTGGTTACGGGTCATCTCTGTCAGCATCTAGGTATGTCACTACTTAACAACATTCACACAAATTCCACCTTCTTAACAGAGAAAACTATAAACATTATCTGTAATCTGTAATTAACAAACTTCTTGTGAGGTATCTTTGTCCACAGTCATACATACATTTTTTTAAGACAGAAGAAACTCTAAAATGACTGAATGAAAGAGACAGTTTTTTCCCTTACAGTGAATCAGTTGGATCGGTGCTACATGATGCTTACAATCACACTCAGAACCACTACACATCCCCAGACCTGGAGAGACACCATCTAGAGGACCTCACGCATCAGCAGACCTTTAACTACTTGAAAACAAAGAAAATAGATGTTGCTGTTGGTGAACAGTGTAACATGAGTTAAGCTTTTTTTAAGTTGGCAAAAGTTTGAACTAGCCAACTAGCACCGCTGGTGGGAAAACGCATGGGACTCATGAGTTGTAGCACTATCCTATTGCGTGCAGAGGGAAATTGAAAGACAACCGATTATCCCGCCCCTTGAGATGAATAAGATGAGAGATGAGCAAGATGAATACTGAGGACCGATCTGCTACTTTGGCTCACTTTAAAGATGAACTGAACTGAAATAATCAACATTGATAATGTGTTGATTATGACAATTAAAAATAAATGACACTAAAAAATGTAATTAAAAAAATCAATACGTAGCCTGTTTTAAGCAACACCAACATTGCGTTTGTTAGTATTAGAACGCTGCCCGTTTCAATGACGTCACTGGCATGGTAGGACCTGAGAAGTTCTATAGGCAACAGCTGCAGCATATTATGTATACACGAAAATTAGTAATTTTAATGGCATGGGTTACACATTTGAGCCTTTGAGGGACAGGCCTGTAGTGTCTTGATTACCACTAGATGGGGGACGATCGGTTTCAGGCTCCAGCTCAACCTTCAGTAGGATCATTTGGGTGAAAATGACTGTGTGGGCGCTGCCGGAGCATGGACACTGGAATCTATCTGTTGCAAAGCAGTGGCGAAACGTAGGGAAAATGTTCGAGGAAGCCAAAGTGACGGGAAAAATATGTTTATTTATGTATGTGTTTATTTCGGGGGTATACATTTTGTGCAATGTACAACATAGATACAGTATATTTTGTGCGGCACAACAGGCTACTGTAGACCTAGCCTACAGGTCATGTAGAAAACTGGACGAGGGGCGCTTGAGACAGCAACATGCACGCTGTCTCTCTGTCTCCCTCCATCCCTCACACACACACATTGCCTACTTTACATCCTCCACACAACTGCATACTCACTCACCACCACTACATTAGGCCTATGCGAAGGCTACGGTGCATATACAAATAAGCTATATAACACGCATTGTCATGGCAATGTAGGCTAACGCAGTCTGGACTACTGGCACTCGTAACAGCAACTCACACGGCCTCTCTCTCTCCCTCCCTTGAAACTGTTAAAAACTTCATCACCCCAAGTTGACCACAGATACACTGAGGATACACGAGTTTGCCGTTTATTTTAGGCTAACGTTAGTGGAGAGTTTGCAGATTTTTACCTTGTGGATGTTTATATTGCACGAGTCTCTTGGATAGCAGCACTGCGAGTTAAACTCCCTCGCATCAACAATCTGCCCTGAGACGGTGAAAAACTGGCTTCAGGGTGAGTACGTAGAAAGGGACATTGGATTCTGTTTGCAGACCCGCTGTGGTTTAGTTACCAGCTAGTAAACGCATTATTATCGATCTGTGATATCGTCGGAGTCATGGTTTATACTCTCTATGGTCGGAGTGCTAGCTTGTGGAGTTTGACATAAGAGTGTTTCCAAGGTATTTAGCTGCTAGCCCTTTCCTAGGTTGGATCGTATGGTAGCCTATCTAACACTGGACCTCATCTGAGGCTACTTCGAGATATTATTCCTACTGCACTTAAAACTTTAAAAGATTGAACGAACCTTCCCGGACTTTGTAATTGCGACCAGTGACTGCATTGGGCACTGTTGAAACTTAGGCTCCATGGCACATAGACTGTGGGCTCGCCCTTCTATGAATTGAAAAAGACAAGCTGCCCCACCGAGTTTGCGATAAAGTAAGCAAGAAAAGGGTTTTTTTAAGTCAGGATATCGCGAGTCAATGGCATTTATTCCTCCAAAGTTACAGACCAGTTTCCATAGTGCACATCTTATCAATAGTTTGAATGTCGTGTGTGTTTCTGCTCATTGACAAAATAGCGTTCAGTATGATTCATGCCAAATTAATTTCCCCAGTTAAAGTGTTCGCCTTTGTTTCACTAGTTTGGTTTCATTTTGTATGAGATTTTGTGATGTAGGCTAGCCTACGATAAACAGCTTATGGCCAATATGTAACTCAGCTAGGCCTAATGTTAGTTTCCTCAGCCATGTCAGCTAGCCTCAGACTCATTATCTGCTATGGCTGCTAGTGCTAGTGCAGAGTAGCTTACCATGCCAGTGACGTAGCCGATTGTTGAAATCCAACATGGCGGCGCCCGTGTAACAACAACAACACTTTCAACGTACAATTTTATCCCTTTTAATAAATTCAGCCATTTTAATCATTGTACCAATGAGAAGAAATAAAATACATCTGTTATATCACCTTTACTTCAAATTCCAGTTCAGTTAATCTTTAAGGTTTCAGTCACAAACAACAGTGCCATTTAGTGGAGTGGCTCCATTTGAAGCAAGATTGATTAGGATGAAGGGGGTCATTCTGTGAGAAGAATTCTGAGACCTGTTTGGGCTCACTTTCTTAGAGGTGAATAGGAGGAGCGATATCGGCCGTTGGTCTCCACTCAAGTGGGAGTGAGAGAGGGTTTTTTAAGCAGCGGTGTTACCCAAGCCAATTTATGTAGAAGGAAATGTACCAGAAGTCAAGGCAGCAAAGCATAAATCACATGTGTGATTGTTGGAGCAATTAAAAAAGATATGGCTTTGAGGAGGATGGTTGGAAACGGGTTTAGACACCTCATTCATAGTGTGAGGGGTGAGTGAAAAAAGTGATTAAGCACAGGAGACAGAGGTAAGGATAAGAAGTAGAACTGTTGCATGTTGGGTTTCTTGTTGCACTCTTAGCCAGGGGTAAACAGATTGGGACTGTGTGAACCAGAAGCAAATGCGAGTAGTCCTTCACAATGTGATGCTTCATACTTCTCAAATGAGGCACGAGTCAGTCCGTGGGGAATCATCCACACTTTGGCTGGCTGAAACTTCTTCTGCCTGGGATTGAGGGACAATGCTAAACACTTCAGGCTAGCTGTCAAAAGCAATGAAGGTCCTGGCATTACCACCTAAATTGGGGGCAGCCGTGGCCTACTGGTTAGCGCTTCGAACTTGTAACCGGAAGGTTGCCGGTTCGATCCCCAACCAGTAGGCATGGCTGAAATGCCCTTGGGCAAGGCACCTAACCCCTCATTGCTCCCTGCGCGCTGTTGTTGCAGGCAGCTCACTGCGCTGGGATTTGTGTGTGCTTCACCTCACTGTGTGTTCACTGTGTACTGAGTGTGTTTCACTAATTCACGGATTGGGATAAATGCAGAGACCAAATTTTCCTCACAGGATCCAAAAAGTATATATACTTATACTTATACTTACTTAGGTTGAAGGGTTTAGGAGAATATTTCCCACACACTGCCTTATAGTGTAAGGCATGCAAAATATTCCCCTTAGACGTCATTGCCAATGCCGTCTAAGGCCATATACAATGTAATATAATATCATACATACACAGACAAAGACATGGTTATGTTTTAGGAGGATTAGGCCACATTACAATAACATTACATTACATCTAGGTCCACGTGTGTGCACAGAGCTACAGGTATACCCTCTGCAATTCAGAAGGGATTTAAATCACTCTGACCCTTGGTTAATACATGTGGTGTAGTGTTTTATTCTTTATTTTACTTGAATGCTTCTGTTCTTTAATGAAGACCTCTTTTAGGAACAGTTAATATCCTATTGGCATAAGTGAGATACTAGTATTAGACTTGTAATATTAGACTTGTGCAAACAATTTTTAAGGGTGCATTTTTTATTTATTCATTTATTTTTGCCCATCTCGCATACCCATAATTCACTGAATTGTGTTGTTTATAGGTCCATCTCTGAGAATCGTGTTGGTTGGAAAGACTGGAGTAGGAAAGAGCACAGTGGGCAACACTATCTTCGGGAGAGAAGCATTTCACTCAAATAACTCAGTCACACAAGTATGTGAAGGAGTGTGTATGGGCAGTCTGAGACCAGTTAAAGTGATTGATACACCTGGTATTTTACCCAAAGATGGAGATGCAGATGATGTTAAAGTGAAATGTATGACATACTCGTCTCCAGGACCCCATGTATTCCTGCTGATGATTGCAGTGGGGACGTTTAGTAGGAATGAACAGAAGGCAGTCAGAGCCCTACAGGAACTCTTTGGGAAAAGAGCTGCAAAGTACACAATGGTCCTCTTCAGTCACGGTGATAAACTGCATGGTCAGACTATTGATGAATATGTGCACTCTGTCCACCCCAAACTAAGGGAAGTGATAAAGAGCTGTGGTGGAGGATACCATGTATTCAACAACAACAGCAATGACCACACACAAGTTGTGGAGCTGATGAAGAAAATAGATGAGATGGTGAAGAGAAATGGGGGAGGTCACTTCACTGAGGAAAAGTACGAAGAGTTGTGGATGCCTGAACTGAAAAAGATTGTGGCCATTCGGAAGAAGTTAGTCATTGTTGGCAATTTTGAATGTGGGAAGACAAGACTGCTTATACTTTTCTGCAAAGACGAGTTACCTGAATTGTTTATCCCCACTGTATTTGAAAATGCTATTGTTGATATTGAAGTTGATGGGAAATAGGTAGAGCTGGTTCTGTGGGACACAGCATGCCAGGAGGGCTATGACAGACTGCGGTCCCTGGCTTATCCCGACACGGATGTCGTACTCCTGTGCTTCTCCATAGATAGCCGGGACAGTTTGAAGAGCATTTCAGACAAGTGGGCTCCAGAGATCAAACACTTCTGTCCGAACGTTCCCATCATTGTTGTGGGCAACAACAAGGATCTGCGCAATGACGAGCACACATGCCGAGAACTAGCAAAGAGGAACCAGGAACCTGTTAAACAAGAGGAGGGTTGGGACATGGCCAATAACATCGATGCCTTTGGCTACATGGAGTGCTCAGCCAAGACGATGGAGGGTGTCAGGGAGGTGTTTGAATTGGCCGCTAGGGCAGTGCTACAAGCCGAGAATCAGAGCACCTGCCTCTTGTCATAGAGGCAGAGAGGATGCTGGGAAAGGGAGGGGAGGTGACGTAAACCAGGCCAACCAACAAAACAGAGGAGTGGTTCTAAATGAACTTTTTTGATCACCAGCCAATGTGGCTGGTAACTTTCTAAAGTTCGTTTCCATGGTCTCTCGTGTTGGTTTCACTGCAAACTGCGTGCAGCCGACGTAGCATTACGGCACAGTGGTCATGGGAAATGTAGGAAGTACTGCCGGGGGATATATGACCGAAAACAGAGCCTTATGCTTGTAATGCCTCATGCATCACCGGCCAAACTGGCTAGTAAGTTTTTATTAACACCCGCCAAAATGAATTTTAACCCGCATTTGGCGGGTTGGTGGGTGTTAATTTAGAACCCTGGTTATTAGAAAGGGGGAGCAACGCATACATTTTTTGTGCCTCCAGAAATGCCTTAGGAATGCTTAAGAATGTTTGGCCATGTTTCTTCATTTCTGCTTACACCCCCACACACACACACACACATACACACTTCTCTTTTTTCACTTCTCTTGCAAAATCAGCATTTTCAAAACTCCATGTACATCTGGTGGTCATTATATTTTGCTTTGTTTTTTTCTTGTTGGTTGTAAAATGCTGTATTTTCAACAGCAAATTATTTGGGGAAAATCACTATTTTTGGTGATTAATATTGCTTGCATTTTTATGTTGTATTTCAACTTCTCTCTGTAGATACCGTAACTTTCACTCATGAAGATAGTGGACAAAGCATTTCACTACATATACTCTGTATAATTGTATGTGACAAATAAATTTGAATTGGATTGAACAAGTGTGTTATTAGATATCAGGTGTTCAACAACAATAAGATGGAGGCAGAGCAGCAGGTGAGAGAGCTCATGAGGAAGGTAACCACACTGGTGCAGGAGAATGACAGTTCAAATCTGCCCAGAACATGATCCATGGTAGAACAACAGTTGTGCTATTACTTAATTGCTGTGGTCATGTAAACTATTCAATGAAATAGATTTTATTTGCTTAGCTTTAGTACATTAGTAACGGCTGGTTGTGCCTCATTCTAGGTTAAAGAGTAGAGGGGACAGGGCTTTTGCAGTGATTGCACCAAAGCTCTGGAAGCTGCCCCTACATATACGCTTGGCTCCCTCCTTGAGTGTTTTTAAATCTCACCTAAAAACCCATTTTTATGCCCTGGCGTTTAACACAGTCTGATTGTCTTATTTATCTATTTGTTTGTTTGCCTGCAAATATTGTTATCCTCACTTTTTGTTGTCTTTTTTGTTGTCTACCAAGTCGTACAAACTTGCCTGTCCAGCACTTTTGTCAGCTGTTGTTGCTTTTAAAGTGCTTTATAAATAAACGTGACTTGACTTGACTACTGTACATCTATTTTTGTGTTTTATTGTGTTTGTTAAAGAATAATTTGTGTATTTACAAATCATTTACATTTTTGTAATCCACACTGTGCATTATGTATTAAAATTGCATTGATACTGTACATTATGATGATACATCTTATTATGTCATAATCCTCATACTGGACAGTGGTAATGTAGTGGCTAAGGAACTGGGCATGCAGTAGTTGCACACAAACACACACACAAAGTCTAAGTCCTGTGTGTCCTGTGTACAGGGCTGCTACTCAGCTGTGGTTGTAAATATGATGACACACTGCAGGGTCTCGCAGAATAAGCTTAATAAAAACACTGATTTCTGTTGGTAAATTAGCCTGTGTGTACCTAATTTCAAAGTGGCAAAGCTTAGATAGGTGCGTCGGAGATGACCATGGGTCGTGAATCAGTGGTTTTAAAAGAGATCCCAGCTCATGATTCGTTGTTTCCTCCTCTCTAAGTATTTTAATACTTAGGACCACATGTGTTAACATGTTCTAAGCTAAGGGGATGATAAAACAGAAAGGACAGATCTAATGCTTTTAAGGCACAAACAAAAATGTTGCCCATGTGATCCTTGCAGAGGGGTGATAAAGTTGACCATTTTGGCTCCCTCGACTGACTTTTCTTTTCATGTTCAGAGGGGATCATAAAAGAGAAAAGTTGTATTTACCATTTTTAAATTGGTCACAATATGGCAACTACTGCAAGAAAACATGAAAAATCAGTTTACATTTCATGCTGACCCTCCAAAAGGGTAATGAAATTGGCATTTTTATGGACAAATCGCTAGGTCAACTTTACAGCTGAAATATAGGGAATTTTCAAAGGGATGTCACGGTGTACCCTCCCTTTCCTTATTGAGTAACCCCTAGGCAAAAAAATAAAAAAAATAACCGACAAAACCAGGTTCACCAAGATTCTGGCCTTTGGCTCTTGGACTATGATAAGCATAGCCTACTGTCATGATTATAGGTAGTATATTTAACAGACTGATTCAATTTTGGTTCAAATTTGTGTGTAATGTGTTAGAATTAGTTCTGTACGTTAAAGAACATTTCGAGCGATCGTGTATACGTTCAATGTTGCAATATTATCAGAAGGCCCTATGTGCAATTTGCTTTTGAGCAAGATCTTACAAGAACATTTCAAAATGAATGGAAAGACACAGTGATGATGACATTTTGCACTCAGCTGTAGCCTAGCCTGCTAGTGGTGAGTCTGTTATAGCCTATTTACTTGTATTGTAGTCTATTAAACGCTGTGTGCAAGTCTATAAACACTATAGACTATGACCGCTATGTTCTTGCACTATTTCCCCCCATGATCATATTGTTTCAGTTATCCAAAAGGCTTGAAGGATGCTCTTTATTATGGCAATTTTGGACCCCCCTGTCAGTGCTCATGCCCTGAGAATGTGTTCAAAGTTTTGCTAAAAATTGTAACTGAGATCTGCAAATTGTGTTTTACCATGTGAAATGGTTTAAGGTATTGACAACAGACTGAACAATTAGCTTAATGAGTTCAAGCAAATGAGAACTTTCTTCAGCCAATGGGTTTTAGTGTTTTAGCAACTGAGAAAAACTGTAAGCATTTGGTTGTATGCTTTAACAAATGTGTTAGCTTGTTGATAGTCTAATAATTAGGGTAGGCTACTACCAAATGATGTGTTGTCTACAAGTAGGCTACTTCCATTTTTACTATTGAGGAACTAGGGTGCTGCATCTTATTACTCATCAGTAAAAAGGAAGTGTTTAGTGTTTAAGGCAGTTCAAGTTCAAGAACATTGTGTTCGAAAGAAAAACATGAGCTTGTTTAATTTAATGTTTTGTGGTTTAGTAAATTTGACAAACCCTCTTTTCCTCCCCTACCCCCATACATATACTCTTTTTCATAAACTTTTTTTATGCAGTGAATTTACAGTCTATGTAGCATATAAAGGTCGACGAAGGACCATAAACGTCAGCTGACTATGTTAGCCAATCAGCTCCACGGATCGGTTACTGACACTCGTCAGTCTTCTGTTGAAGAAGGGAGATTTGCGGTGAGTCTTAAGTTAGCCTATGTCTTGTTTACATTCTTTAATTATATTAAAAAGATCAGGGTTCAGCCTTGACAGTAGCCTAGGTCTACTTTAGCCAAAGGATATTCAGTGCGATAAAAGTTATGACAAGGATTACTTCCTGGCCAAAGTCCAAAGTCAATTACACATTCTGGGCGTGCAGTGGTAATGAGCAAAGGCAATGACAATCCATTATGTTTTAGTCTGTGTGGCCTACCTCCAAAATATATTTGAAGACTTCGGTAAAGTTAGACAGAAATTGGCAGATTCGCGTTCAATAAATCATAGGAGAAATGTTTTCAATGCACAATAGAGAGCTCTATCTAACCGTAGTAGGGTAGACAACAACTAGCCTACAACCCGGTTTTCATCCGACAGAACCGTGTATGTGGATAAATAAAACGCATCCCTGTGAGCATTCTGCTTTCAGCCGAGCGTCTAGGGACCGTCTACAAAGTGCAAAACCGAAAGTGGATACAAATACATTAAATAGCTTCACTGTCATTGAGCCTAGTGCTTCCAAAATCATAGCACAGAGCTAGTGCTTCCCTAGCAACACACTACACCTGTCAATTACGGGAAAAACGGACTCACCCTATTTATAATATATTTTTATTGGGGGTTAAATGTAATAGCTTCACTGTCATTGAGCCTAGTGCTTCCAAAATCACAACACATAAGGCCTCACTAGCAACATACTACACCAGCTAATTATGGAAAAACAGACTCACCCTATTTATAATCTATTTTTAATGGTTGAAAAATGCAATAGCTTCACTGTTATTGAGCCTAGTACTTCCAAAATCACAACACACAGCTAGGGCCTCCCAAGCAACATACTACACCTGCTAATTAGGGAAAAAAAAATACTTGCCCTATTCATAATATATTTTTAATGGGGGGAAAATTCAATAGCTTCTCTGTTATTGAGCCTACTGCTTCCAAAATCACAACACACATCTAGGGCCTCCCAAGCAACATACTACAGCAGCTAATTATGGAAAAAGGGCTCGCCCTATTTATAATATATTTTTTTATGGGGGAAAATTCAATAGCTTCACTGTTATTGAGCCTACTCCTTCAAAAATCACAACACACATCTAGGGCCTCCCTAGCAACATACTACACCTGATAGTTAGGGAAAAATAGACTTGCCCTATTTATAACATATGTTTAATGCGGGACAAATTCAATAGCTTCACTGTTAATGCCTAGTGCTTCCAAAATCACAACACACAGCTAGGGCCTCCCTAGCAACATACTACACCTGCTAATTATTCATTTAATAGTACTTTTCTGTTAATTTAAACTTACTTAAAGACAAGAAAATACATGGTGTGTGGGGTAGGGTGGAGCAAGGGGGGTGTAGTAGGCTTTGTGTGTGTGTGTGTGTGTGTGTGTGTGTGTGTGTGTGTGTGTGTGTGTTCATGTTTTTCTAGATAAATATTTGTATATGTATTTATCTGTGTGTGTGTGTGTGTGTGTGTATACAATTCCATATACAAAAATGGCTGTAAGTTTCATTTCACGAAGTTTCAGGTTTTTTTTTTTAGCTAATTAGGCTTATACTTAATTTTAATACAACCTAGCCTCAAGTTAACTTTGATTTAAGACAAAACATACATATTTCTTTATGGCAAAGACTAAAGATACACAATGACATCACTTAGAATCACTATCTATAATATACAAGGGTTGTACTCATCTGCTTTTGGTGAGAAGAGTACATATCCTGACTTTGTAAATCTTGTAAATAGATCAGATATTGTAATACTGTTAGAAACATGGAGTAAAGGAGGAGAAAAGTTTAAAGCTTAACTAAAATTCCAATCTGAAGGATCAGTTTTGCTAATTGGAGATGTTAAATTGGTGATTGTTAACGTGAAAACTGGGTTGAAGGACTGTATTGAATGGCTAGTTGAATGGCTGGCCGGGTGGACGACATTCGCCACAGGTAGTCCAGTAAGAACTTGAGATGAATGAATTTCTCAACGGAGTACGGGAGTCAATTTCACCGTTGGTAACGTGATAGGGACAGGATAGAGCAGAAATCAACGGGAGCGAGCGGGAGGGGAACGAAGCCGAAGACAATGACGCTGCAATGCGGTGTTGTGTTTGGCTATGTTGTAAGATTGTGAAAAGAATAAATATCAGAAGAGGCTTTTGCAAAATAGGTGGACACGGACTTCATATTCCAGCCACTCGAGTCGGGATGGGCGTGCGAAGGGGGATGATAAAGCGTTTGAAGTGTGCTCGCAAGTCGTGTGGCAGCTTGGACTGCAGGCGTGACAAGTGTGACCCACACTCCAACTCTGTTCTTCCCTCGCTTCCCAGCTGGTCCAGAATCCCAACTAGGGCCCTCACCTTCAGCGCAAACAGACGGAACCCTCTGGTGTCCCCACTCTTCACCTGTGACTCGGCAAGCACCTCTGTGATGCGCTGCAGGGTTAACTTGTGCGGCTGGCCATACAGTTCGGTAAGTGCAGCCATGGTCCTGGTGTATGGGTGGTTGGAGTTGCTGTACGAGTCTGCTATCAGCAGAGCATCTTCCAGCTTCAAATGGTCCACCAGATTTTGATACTTGAAATGCTCGGTGGCGTCAGAGGGCAGAAGGTTGTCCAACGGCAATTTAAGATGAGCATACTGACGAGGGTCGTCATCTTTGAACAAAGGGATGTTGAGCTTTGGACCGCAATAGGTAGCTTCCTGGCTACGTGGCTGGAGCATCTGATGGCTGAAGTGACGTGCATCTTGAGGTTGGGCTTACAGGTGAGGTGAGGCCGGATGTTGACTAGAAGCAGCCGTGGAGCGAGGTGAAGTGAATGGCATCACGTACTCTGGTGTGGGGATTGATGGAATAGGTGTTCCATTCTCTGGTGCAGGAGGTGCATAGTCTGGCTGAATGTTCATGTCCCTGAGACACTCTGATTGCTCCTCAGCCAGGTGAGGAATTGGCTGCTTTGAGGGCAGCAGCCGCTGTTGTGATCTCTGCCTTACTGCACTGACTGGAGGGTGGAATGGCCCTGGTGGAGGTGTAGGGGGCCATGAGTCGCTCCGTGGTCATGCTGGTGGTGACTGTGCCGGTGGTGGAGCTGACGGCTCACTGCACACCACTTCCAGCAGCTCATCATCCAGTGGTGCTACTGGCTGTATGGTTGGCTGTAGTGGTGTAGAAGAAACGCTGGGAGTTGGGCGAAGGATACGCTGTTGTCCGCAAAGTGGAGATGCCTTGGCGTGGGGGTACTGTGACTGGCAGGTGCAGGCTGAGATGCGGCTGAATGAAGTGGCGAGATGGCATTGTTCTCCTCTTGCATCTCCTTCAGAGCTGAGAGGACAGCGACTGAGTCCAAGATTTGTGTCTGTCCAGCAGGGGGCACTTTGTGAGGATCCCATGGCCTGCTATATCCCACGTTGGAATGGCTATGTGGAGGTGTGTGTGGTAGCTGACGTTGTGGCAGAGTCACCAGGTAGTCATCCAGGCGGCTAGGCTGGTGTATGTCACGGTGTGGGCGAGCGTTGACATCTGGCAAGACATATTACTGCAGAAATTGTCGCATCCGGCTCGAAGGACCTTGTTAAATTGGTGATTGTTGACGTGAAAACTGGTTTAAAGGACGGTATTGAATGGCTACTTGAATGGCTGGCCAGGTGGACGACAATCGCCACAGGTAGTCCAGTAACAACTTGAGATGAATGAATTTCCCAATGGAGATGATTTATTCTCCACACACACACACGCCACTCATTTCCAGGATGACTGTCAATTTCCATGGAAACCGTGGTTTCTATACAGAATGGAATAAACAGAAAAATACAAGTATTATGTAAATAATACAATAATATATATCAATATCAATAGTTTCCTACTATCACATATGTATGAAATGAATATCTATGGGCTGTATTTTGGGCACCAGCGCATGGCGTAAAATTCATTTTCGCGCAAAGTTTAATTCGGTATTTTGCACGTTTATTTTTTAAACATTGCGCCCAGGGGTGTGGCAATTAACAACCTAGGGAGGGGCCTGGCGCGTTGTCTAAAAATCGCTATCATACACCACCTAAACCTGGTCAGAAGTCAATGGCGAGTTGCTCATATGCTATTTTAAGAGCGCATGTCAACAGTCATATTGGCAGGTGCACGCACCATCCTTCTATCATTCATGAACGCACACCAGAAAGACGTCCATACAAAGCATTACAAATTGCACGATTACAATGGGAAACATAATTAGAATAAAGATATTACTTAAATACTGTACATCTCATGATGAGTAGTTATTCACCATCATTTGCAAATTGGTAATGACGGTTAAAAGTGATTAGGGGAGAGAGAGGAGAGACACGTATGGAGCACAGCTGAAGACGCACTGTCACGAGATATAAGCAACTCCTCTGCAGGATAAATGTTGTTTTATTCAGTCATTTGAGCAACATTAGGGTAAGTGTTGCTTTTTCCAGCCTATGTTTTCGGTGGTAACCCATTGTCAGTCAATAGTGAAAGTAACATATAACTGCATATAACTCTCTTGTCGTTGACTGACTCCTTGGTGAAGTTAGTTTCACTTTGCCAATGAGTTCAAATAATAGACGAGTGCAAATGCGTGAAGGCTATGCTAGGTTTTAGTAAAGCATGGTTTAAGAATGACTATTCCATACGGTCTCACAAGCAGCCTCCTTCAAATGCGCCGTTGAATGCCAAAATACCGATGCATGTATTTGACATATCGTGCTTTGCGCCGTTAAAGGGAATGACAGATGTCATTCTCATTGGTTTAAATGATGTTATACCTAAAAAACACCCATATGACTGATTAAAAACCTAGGAACACCTTTTTTGCCATGTGCTCCACTTTTGATAACGAAACCCCTTCCAATGAGAACTGGACATCCTACTAAATTTGAATAGACTTTTGACGAGTGACGATGCACTTTAGAATGTCATGATAGGGCCCAAAAATACAATAGAACAGGGATTCCCAAACTGTGGTACGCGTACCCCCGGTGGTACGCGAGCTGCTACTAGGGAATATGCGAGATGAAAAGGGCGATGAAAAGGTGTAAAAAATATTAATTAATGAAAAACATGAAATTAAAGGAACTCGTTTGTAAACTCTATAGGCTATGTTTTCATAAAAAAAAATAAGCTACCCACAATGCACATGATTTCCTACGGGCAGCCAGAATATCTGGCGTGTTTCGTGGATGTATAGGCTAGGTAGAACATGGAAAACTGGCTAAAAACAGGGACACTGTCTAAAAGGCCTCATTAAAGCGATCGAAGAGGAGAAGCGAGAGAAACAGAGCAGGAGACAGGTGACGGGATGGGGGGGCAGAATGATGAAGATGGAGGTGGAGTGCAAAGGAATAAAAGAAAGCACGAGATGGAAAAGACTGTATGTACAGTATGATGAGGCATATAGGCCGAGGCTTCACGTGGATTGGGAGACAGACTGCCCAAAGCCACAGTGCGTGGTTTGCATTGACGTGCTATCTAACCAGTCTAATGTCGTTCTCCCCACTGTTTTTTGTTATCATGTAGGGCGGCTAATTAAACATGATGCCTGGAATGCGTCATTAGAATGTGTTTTTTATGTGTCGGATGGTGGGGGTACGCGAGCCGAGTCAGGATGTAGAAGGTGGTCCGCGGGGAAAAAAAGTTTGGGAACCGCTGCAAAAGAAGAATAGCTCTGACAACTAATTGGTTACACACCAATACTAATGAATAATTATGAGTAAGTAGCAGATACTGAATGCCCTTTACAAATAAGGGCACATCTCCAGAAATAAAGTGCATGAACATGACACTGGCCCTTTAAGGGAATGAGCTGTGAATGCAGTGCTACATCTGAAACTTACAGCCCTGCTCAATGTGCAAACGGCATGGCAAAGGCCTGCTGCTAATATCTTTACTGAACAAGGGCTTACCCCACTAACTGGGTCAATATGCCTACCTAGTGACGCCTTATGAGTATACCAGAATGGACAAATACACCCAATTACATATGGAATTTACCGCGAGATATACGCGAGCTACACGTGTTACTGAAGCAACGGAACCACATTCTACAGGCAATTTGAGATACTTAATATTAAACAGTTAAATTTACATAGAGAACAGATAATTTATACACACAACTATTGTTGAAACTTACATTCAAAAGGACGCACGGCAAGGAAGGCAAAGAAAGAAAGAATGTCCATGAATCTCCGTGAGGTCACCATGATGGACAGGTGAATCAAGATCACATATTGGCTACCCAGACTGGGCTGCTCTGGGGAAACTTCGAAACTGTCCATGAAAAACTAGAAACAGTGTGTCTTAAATGCACATCTAACTAAACAGTCATCTTACACACAAATATTTAAAGGAAGACTTTATTCACTGTCCAATTCTGAACAGGAGACATGAATGCAAGAACAGGTACAGGAAAAGATTATATAAACCCAAATGGCTACAAATTTGAAAGATCTATGACTATGCAATAACAGATATTGATTCAAGCTACATTAAAGAAGAATTCCAGTGTGATTAACCTAAAGTGTGTTGAAACATGATACAGAGTGTGAAAGTATGTCTCATAGCTCATCTCGGCTTGTCCCCTGCACTCCGAGATCTGGCGCTAGTTAGCCGATGCTACCAACAGGTTTTCAAGGGGGGTGCCTTGGGCATCGGCCTAACCATGCAAATAAATCACTGTTTTATACCATTTACGAGGCTCAAAGTAGCTCCACACTTCATTGGTAGACTTCCATGGGCCCTGACATTTAAAACGAGACATTGAGAACTTTGAAAAAGCACTGGTAGTTTATTTACAAGACGATTTATACAGATAGTACCTTCAGGAAGTTTACTGTTAGTCATGATAAGTCGAGCGACGAGTACGAATGAACAGGTATGATAAGGCTATTAAAGATCGGGTTGACAAAGCACGGAGAACATACTATTGCATAAGAAAATCACTATACCAATACAACACCCCTATGAAATTGTGGCAAAATAGTTTTGATTAGGTTATCAAGCCCATTATCTTATATGGCAGTGAAATTTGGGGTATAAAACATCAAAATAATTATGAGCTATGGGACAAAAGCCCAGCAGAAGCACTACATCTTGGGGGTACACAGGAATGCAACAAATATTGCATGCAGAGCAGAACTCCACAGCAGAAGATATCCATATTAGTTGATATACAAAAAAGAGCATGCAAATTTTATTACCATGTACTGTCCTCAAAACCAGAGGAATGTAAACACAGTGCCCTTCTACAGAGGAGAACCCACCCAGAGAGAGATCCTTTTGATTACCTTTTATCACAATTTGAACAAATATTATTACAAATATTATTACAAATATTACAAATATTCGCTAGACAAAATTAAAAAATCCAACAAATTGAACTATTATCAAAAAATAACCATATTTAACAAATATCAAACATTATAAAAAAAGGAAACTTCTAACTTCCTTCAGAATTAGTGAGCACAGTCTGGAAGTTGAGAGGGGCACAGACAGACATGGAAACCAAGAGATGACAGGCTATGTCTACAATGCCACGAGTAGAAGATGACACCCTGGTTAGGAGAAAATTCTTTGACCACATTGGCAAGATTGCTCCCGAATTCCCCATGCTACCAAAATAGACAAGCTCCCGTATTTGTTGGGAGGGCACAATAGAGTATCAAAGCCATGACTTAGCGTTGTCAAGGCAGCAATATCACTGGATCTAAACAAATCAATCTACCATTAGAAATTACTATAGCGGTGGTTTTCTTAATCTATTTCAATAATTTTACAACGTTTCTAAGACAGCCTACTACAACATATATTCATACCAACACGATCAAATTCGTGACTACAGAGTTTCATTTTAGCATGGGTTTCCTCCGTAAAAGAGACCTGCATGTAACTTCACAGCATGCGGTTAAAATCCTTAAATTCACGGACGTGTTTTGGCTTTATTTTTTTGGCAAAAAACGTCACTCTTAATAGCCGCCAGTGTTTGAGAAGATGTGACATATACACTGGAATTTAGTTTCTTTCTATTACACCTGCCAGGGAACCCGTGTTATGTGGCTAACTGCTGCCTAATATTTATTTTTATTAAGTATAAGTATATATACTCTTTGGATCCCGTGAGGGAAATCTGGTCTCTGCATTTATCCCAATCCGTGAATTAGTGAAACACACTCAGCACACAGTGAACAGTGAACTTTGAAGACCTACTGGCTTGGGCAACTGCTGTAGCAAGATAACACGATAGCCATACACCATGATCAGCCGTGTTAACTTGCTACAACTTAGCACGTTATCATAAGCGCCTCCTTCCTGTTAGATACTCTTCTTTTGGCTTCATAGGACCTAGAGGAGCCAGAATGAAATCCATATCCCTCACAGGACACTTACTGTGTACTCTGCACGTTATCTTAATTCCATGATCCAGCTCTATGTCCCCTCTAGTCTGACTGCAGTCCTCTTTTGAGGATCTCCCTTCCCAAAAAATAAGTGCATGGAAGTGTACTACTAGATTACTTATTTTAAACATGAATATTTAAAAAAAATATTTTTAGTTTTTGATTTCAGTTTGGTTTTAGTTTGCATAAGTAGTTTTAGCTTAGTTTTAGTTTTGCAAAATGCTCTAGTTTTATTTTAGTTGTTATTTAGTTGTTCATATTTACTGTGTTTTTGATATGATGTTTTCAGAGCCCCTGTCACAGCTATGGCCAGTTTGGCATGGGGAAGGCAGGGTATGTTTTCATCCATTTCAATGTCTATGATCATTTAAGGAGTAGGCTAACCTGTCCTTTTAGACTGGAATTATACATAGAGAGGCACTATCAAACGAATGCCATAACTTCTTTCTTATTACCATTCTTCAGCATCAGGCCAAGAGTTCTTTAAGAAACACAAGGGGGAGCTAGAGATGCGTCTTCATGTCCTTGATCCTATCCTAAACCACCTGGAGTGTGGCGGGGTTCTCTCTTGCCCGGAGAGGGAGGAAGTGGAAAGCAACACAACCCGCCTAAAAAAGAACTTTGCCCTCATAACCATGCTGGAGAAGAAAGGAGGCGTGGCCCAAGAGAAGTTTTATGAGGCTCTTAAGAAGCATAACCCTCTTCTGCTGGAGGATCTTCAGCCTGAGCCACAGCAAAGAGGAAGTAATGACCCTCCAGTGCCCATCCAGTGGAATTTCAGTCAATGTCAATATGTTAATACCATATGTATACAATATGTTTGCCCAATTCTCTCTTAAATTACACGGCATGTTACATTTTATTAGGGCCCAAGCACCAGAAGTGCAAAGCCCTATTGTTTCTGTAAGTATTATCATTATTATTAGGGATCCAAGATAGCCTGACGTTGTCATACTCAAAATTCTAGGCAGAATATGAGTCTGATATTGCTCTATTGGGACGTAATTATGGGGCGTGTTTCAACCGATACAGGGGGGAATGCCTCTGCACTCAATTGGATAGACCTTAACCAATCAGAGCAATTAAATATTGAAACATTGTTTTCTGGTCTTTTGTAAAAGTTATTGTGCTGTCAATATCTCCTACAGCACCCGATAGCGAAATCTAAGACAACTAAATACCTACAGTAGCAAGGTAGGTTATAAGGATATATTATTTTTAAAAATAATTCACTATAACTCAATAACACTGATGCTACAAACATGTTATAAACAGTTGTGGACTGTTGTCGCAAACTCCTCGAGCAAACAGGTGGCCAATCAGAGATTTCAAACAAACAAGAGAACAACATGTCACAATTGCAAACACGCTTTCCCTTAATGAAAGTGAAACCGGAGCTTTCCCACATATATACTTTGGCCAAAGTTTTCAGAAATAATCATTTTCAATGATGAAACCTCATAGAAATAATGTGCATTTTTCCATATGGGGTCTTAGAAGCCATCTATCTCCTTCTAGCCACAGCGTTTTTGTCGCAAACGAAATCAACCTAAGCGTGCTCAGATGACGTGATAGACGAGGCACTGTTGCTCACCTGTCCATCATCGTAAACCCAATTTGATTGGTCCTATCAGCTCTGGTTCGAGCATAGTTGCGCCACAACGGAGCAATGCCAGACCGAACTTCCGGACCTCAAATGTTGTGGGCGGGGCTAAATTTGTCTGGCACCCAGGCTAGATCCAGCTGCAGGAATCCTATTGATTTTGTGCTCATAATTATAAGGGGTTCAAGCAGCACAGCTGTGGGAACTCTTGTTTTTGTTCTCATTAAAAGTGGACACTACACACTATGGTCACAGACCCTAGTCTCGATTCAGATCCCAAAACGTTGTACAATGTATTGTGAATCTACAGGCGGCGCTATAATAATCTTCATAATATAATCGGGGGGGGTGGTTGGAGGTATGCGGGAAAAAATCTTCGAAAAGGATGAAAAATATATGTTTGCATGTTTGAATGTCCTTTGAAATAAAAAGATTTAACAAAAATAATATAATCGTAATAATCGTCCTCTGCTGTAGAGAAGTCAACTTTTTTCACAATTTCATAATAATTGAAAGTGAAAGGAAAGTAAACTAGTCTGAGGCAGTTCATCTCAGTCTCAGTGTACATCAGTGTATATCATCTACAAACAATGCTGACAAATAATTATCCAAAAAACTTTCATTTGTCGAACCATATTTGAAAAAAGAAAACACCCAATGAACATTACAAGGAAGTGACCCCTTATGACTTTCCTATATCTAATCATGCAAAGGCCCTAACATAACAAAGGTTCATGCACATAGCCTACACAATGATCAAAATTTGGCCAAAAACTTTGACCGTCTGCATGTATGCATTTTGATATACTCTCACACTCAGTCCTTAACTCTGAGCTGGTCCGTAGCTCAAAGGTACTCCACCTGCCGCCTAGGAGACTCTGGGTTCAGAACTCACCCAAGTCATGTATCAAACTTGGCCAGTTAGCCAGACTGCATAATTATGCAAGCCTCAGCATTACTAGATAGGGAGAGGTTCAGAGAGATGGTACTTCCCGCAGATATCCCACCTATTGGTGAATTAAGTAGTAGAGGTGGATTTTGTCGTTCGTTCTCATGACACAGATCGCGTCGTTCAGTTCGCCAAGATGATTCGTTCGTTCATTCAGTCGCATTTCCAGTAGCCTACAACGTAGTTCAGCGGTGAATCATGGAATGCAGGTTCTTAGCTCCTCGTTTGTGCAAACGGTCAACACAACACTGTAATTGTAGCGGCAAATATATAGCTGCAACTTCATGATTATGTGTACTTTTAGACAAAACAGCAGTAGCTAATGTGTTCATTCACCTTGACATTAAATTGACATATTGAAGGTAAATAGAGTAGACTACGGCTAGATCAGCTAATTTCTTTTTTATAAATGTGTTCATTCATAAAGGAACAAAGACCCAGTAGGCTATGCCGACAAACATGTTTAAAGGCTTGGCAGAAAGATTATATTGATGAAAATGTTTCAAATCCCCATTTTGCATAGGCTACAGAGCCATAATCACTCTGCTTCTAGCCAAGAACAAGTGACTGACTTAACAAGAACGACAGACCGAAGTGAAACAGGTGGGGGGTCTTGGCGTGCGAACGAACGAACGAACAAGACAGATTGAAGAGACATTTATTAACCTGGTATGACACAGAAAATACAAAGACAGCATGCATTTTACCATTAGTCAGATATTTAAATGTAAATGCCAATATTGAAATGCAAAATGGAGTTGTTAATGTAAACCATTATCGTTATTTTTTATCGTATGCTCTCCCACTAGTCTCACTAGCCCATTCATGGAAACAGTTGCTATGCTTTCATGCCCATCATTGGCTAATTTGATGAGAACGTTTTAGAAACAATACAGACAACAGCATACGATTGGTTTGGCTCTCGCCTTATGAAGCTGGGCCATAGGCATTCACAGCAGCACTAGGTCAGTGTGATTCAGCGACAAACGAAAGAACAAACAAGAACTGGAAAGGCGAACCAGTTCAGGTCGTTCATTTTAAAGACCCGTTCGAATGAACTAGTTTGTTCGCGACCGACCCACCTCTATTAAGTAGCCAATGCGACGATAGTCCACCAAGGTGGAAAGAGGTCCAAGAAGTAATAAAACGTGCAAGGGCCTCTTCAGCCCCGGGACCTAATGGAGTGCCCTACCGGTTGTATATCAGTGCACCGGATGTTTTAAGATTTCTACGGCAATTAATAAAAATAGTTTGGAAAAAGCAGAGTATTCCCAAGGCTTGGCGGAGGGCTGGGGGAATATTTATTCCCAAAGAAAAGGTCGCAGTGGAGATTAATCAATTTATGCCAGTTAGTCTGCTGAATGTTGAAGGGAAGGTTTTCTTCAATGTGGTGGCACGGAGACTGACAAATTACCTTGAAAGGAATAAACTAATTGATACCACGGTGCAAAAAGCTGTAATTCCTGGCTTCTCCGGGTGCTTAGAGCATACCAGCATGATTTGGCACCAAATTCAATTGCAAAGCGTGAGAAGAGAGACCTGCACGTTATGTTCTTGGATTTGGCTAATGCTTTTGGGTCAGTGCCGCATAGTCTGTTGTGGGAGGCCTTTGATTATTTCAGAATCCCAGGTAGCATTAAAAGCCTAGTAAAAGCATACTTTCTGGATATTCAATTATGTTTTACTACAGCTGATTATAAGTATAAGTATACTCTTTTGATCCCGTGAGGGAAATTTGGTCTCTGCATTTACCCCAATCCGTGAATTAGTGAAACACACTCAGCACACAGTGAGGTAAAGCACACACTAATCCTGGCGCAGTGAGCTGCCTGCAACAACAGCGGCGCTTGGGGAGCAGTGAGGGGTTAGGTGCCTTGCTCAGGGGCACTTCAGCCGCTTCCTACTGGTCGGGGTTCGAACCGGCAACCCTACGGTTACAAGTCTGAAGCGCTAACCAGTAGGCCACGGCTGTCCCCAAGATTACACCACAGGGTGGCAACAACTCGAGATAGGAATCATGGCGGGATGTACTGTAGCATCCGCCACATAAATGGCCATATTATAATATAAGACAAGTCTTATTTATTTTTGTAAAATATAACAGATTTGTTAACTGTTTCTTCATGTGGAATAGGCCTAACTCTCTTACTATAAAAGTTGCCTTTTCTTTATAATGTACTGTTTAAAAAACCTGGCCAGGTAGTATTGAGCTCTATAAGCTCTGTTTCTCTCTAACCATCTTTATAGTTCGCTAACTATCCTGATGACTATGGGCGTAAGTCAGTGATCCAGGGCGAGTATAGTCAAAACAGACGATAGGGTCTAGAACTGTCGCTCACCCTTCCACGCTCACTCTCACCCACTTTTCCTGTTCTGGCCCTATGGCTGCGCTGTCGGAGATTCACATGTTTGTTTTTTAAACACGGGAAGAAAGCCAGGAGGAAGAATGAATGAATGGACAGGGGTAGAAGGCGATCGGCGCTTCTGATAACCTCCTTTAGCCTACTTTTCACACTGGATTTATCCTCTTCTTCTCACCCGATATAAGGAATAATTTACTGGTTTTTCCGCATATCCTGGAGATGATTTCGAGGTGAGATCTATCCTTTTTCCTTTTTTTTTGTGCTTGCGGAGTTTCAAAGACTGTCTTCACACATCCTCGGATTTATGGATTATTATTGCCGTGGATTATTTTAATTTTTAAGGTAAGTCTCACCCAGGGGCGGTATACGTGGCGTCATAACCAGGTATTGAAATGTGTGGCAGCGGCAATAGAGGATAAAAGGAGAGAAGTCAATTAATTAGCAGCTAGTAAAGGGGTAAGGCAAATTAACTTTGTACATCAGGGGGATAAACCTTGTTCCGCGAAGGCCAGGCGTAAAACCGGCCAGTTGGAAAATGGAACGGGCTAGTTAATGAAGGTTGATCTTGGCCAGCAGATGGCGGTACCTCCACATATAGTGAGTACTAAACTACGACCCGACGTAATTCTATGGTCGGATTCAGAGAAGATAGTTTACTTTATTGAACTCACTGTTCCTTGGGAAGACAGAGTGGAAGAGGCCAATGAGCTGAAGAGAGCGAAATACACTGAAATAGCAGAGGAGGCAGCCAAGCGAGGTTGGAGTGCACGATTAAGGTCTATTGAAATCGGTGCACGAGGGTTTGTGGCCAGATCTGCTATTGGCTTGCTGTCTGAATTGGGCATTTGTGGTCAAAGTCTAAGGCAGGTGGTTAGTAACATGTCCTTGGCAGCAGAACTAGCAAGCGAATAGTTGTGGGTAAGGAGAAGTTACCCTTCCTGGGGCGCAAGCTAAGCTAACTGGCTCATTTGTTTTGTGTTTGTGATGGACTGTGCCTAGGTTGATGGTGGTTGGCTAGGGTTTTTTATGGTTATGGTTCAGTCCACATCAACGGGATGGACCAACCTAGACCATGCCTAGGTTGGTTAAGGGTATTTGGATGTTTGTTGTGGTAATATGGTGGCAGCATGGGGCGTAAGCTAACTGGCAAATTTGTTTTGTGTTTGTGATGGGCTGTGCCTGGGTTGATGGTGGTTGGCTAGGGTTTTTTATGGTTATGGTTCAGTCAGCATCAACGGGACGGACCAACCTAGCCAACCTAGACCATGCCTAGGTTGGTTAAGGGTATTTGGATGTTTATTGTGGTAATATGGTGGCAGCATGGGGCGTAAGCTAACTGGCTAATTTGTTTTGTGTTTGTGAGCTAACTGGCTAATTTGTTTTGTGTTTGTGATTGGCTGTGCCTAGGTTAATGGTGGTTGGCCAGGGTTTTTATGGTTATGGTTCAGTCCACATCAATGGGACAGACCAACCTAGCCAACCTTGACCATGCCTAGGCTGGTTAAGAGTATTTTGGGTATTAGATATTTCAATGTGGTAATATGGTGGCAGCATGGAGGGGAGTGTCTCCAGGACGCTGGTTTTCACTTCATGAGGTGTTGTGGGCCTAACTTAACGAAACATCGGTGAATGAGGGTGCCCACTTGATGACCCCAATGACATGCTGCATACTATACTGCTGTTGGATGGTCCATTTGTCTTGTGTTTGTGACCATTTGTTGGCGGATTTGTGGGTAGCGCGCTTTTTAAAGTTAATTTGAGTAGGGGCTTCTGAATGTGTTTTTACCTTGGATTTTGGCACAAGGGATTTTAACATTTAATCCTGTGTATTAATGTAAAAGTAAAACCAGATGCAGATGAATGTATGGATTAAAATGAAGCAACAATTGTGAAGCTACAGTAGCCTTACTGCTGTTGAGATATGAACCCAAATGTAATTGATTATTATAGTGCCACCTAAAGATGCAGTACCCCATGCTAGGGGTCTAATAAGTGAGGGGTCTCTGAGAACATATTCTGAGTTTTCAAGTACCTGGGCCTTACATTTTTTTTGTTTACAGCTACTTTTAGGGTAGAAAAATAAGAACCATAATAATAATCTCAACAAAAAAAAAAAAAAAAACAATAGGGGTCCCACAGCTTCATTGCTTGTAATCTGAAGAAAAACAATAGGCTTCCCGCAGCATTTCTGATTGGACCACCAATAATGTGGAATAATCACAGAAACACAATAGGATTCCCACAGCCGCCCTGCTTGGACCCTTTATCATTCTTACAGAAACAATAGGGCACAGCCTTCATCTCCGGGGACTTGCAGCTTTGGTGTTCCAGCCCTAGTATTTAAATCATTATCCTGTGGTCTGAAGTCTGGCTCATTCTCTTGTGTTTCCAGATATTCCTCCACCTCGACAGATCCAGTTCACTTCAGTGCAGCCAGACTCTGTGTCCTTAAGCTGGTCACCACCAGAGTGTGCTCCTGGACCCCACAGGTTCAGAGTGACCTGGAGAGGTGGTGAAAAGCAGCACAGCATGGTAGTGGCAGGTTTGGGTCTAATGGTGACAGAACTGATTCCAGGAGAGAAATATGACTTTGCTGTGGCCACCTTTGGGGAAGATGGCTACCAGAGCTCATGTGTGGAGAGGTCTGTTCACACAGGTGAGAATAAATAAATTGCATTGAATTAAATTGAAATAGCAATAGAAAACAAGAGGACAACAAGAGGTCTGTTTGTCCATATTTCTAGTGGTTGTTCAATTTGTACAAATCAGAGTTTCCGCTAGAAAAAAATGTTTCGTTTTCCGGACATTTTGATGATATGCCGGTCAAATATCCTATTATCGCTTCTTAATTAGTCAAGTTGAGGAAAACTAGAGACAGGCTATGTAGCTTAAAGAATGACATAATCAGGCTGAATAGAATGCAACATGTTCATTAGCCTAACTTCTTGAATTTCCCCTGGGGATCAATAAAGTATCTATCTATCTCTCTATCTATCTAACTTACGTAAACATGTCTAACAAGATCTAGCCAGTACCTATGTTTTCATGGACAGCAAGAGTCCGCTTCGTTCATTGTTTTAAAAAGGCTACGTTGTTTGTTGCTGCTACCCACGTTATCTCCAGTGGTTCCACTGTTTAAGTTGCACAGATGCGCACACACAAGAATGAGCGCTCACACCACTACCCCCTAAGTCTATGACTCTTTAATTGATAACAATAAATTAAGAAATGTTTCCTATTCTGGGAAATGTTAAGTTTATTTTTATTTTTCGGTCCGCGGTTCAATGATACTGTCATGAGCCCTCTCACTCCACCGGGTTACCACCTTAATTGGTTTCCACTATCTTCCACTCTGCTCACCACTCTCTCTACTCAGCCTAACTAGCTCCACCTGTCCATGCTCTGCTCTGCTCTAATTACTCTGCCAGCTGCGCTGCATTACCCACTAACCTCTCCCAGTATTTAAAGCCCTGTCTTTCAGCTCTCCTTTGTCAGATCGTCTTCAAAGCTCACACCCGGAACCTGTTTGCTCGCGCTTCTGGCTCACTCTTGTTTTGTGACCCTGGACCTGCCTGATTCTTGGATACTCTTCTGCCCCAGAGAACCAGACCTGCTATCTGCCGTAACGACTCCTGACTACTCTTCGATCCCGGTAACTCTGACTAGCCTTCTGCCTTGCTACTACGAATTTGGATCTCCCTTGAACTGTACTTCTGCCTTGTTTCATCCGCCCCGTTGTGTCTGTGTTCCCCCCCAGGACTTCCGGACCACCCACCACCGTCGTCATAGGACGCATCGCTGCCACTGGGGGGGACACAGACCCAGCACATTGGACGGAGTCCCTGTTATTCCCAGTAACTCCTGGAGCCTTCACTCACTCCCTACTTCCCTTTTCCCTTAAGTTTAATAAACTTTCTGGTGTGACGAATTGTGGTCCTCTGGTCGCCTGTCTGAACCGTGACAGTACATCTGACCATCATGGACTCAGCGCACACTTCCCCTGACATGGAAACCCATTTAACCTGAGCAACCCACCGCCATGCAACGCCTGGAACACACTGAGAGGGCTAGCCCGCATGAGCGGCGACATCACCTCCCCTGCTTCAGGTCGGCCACCAACAGCATCAGCAGTTCCAGCAGCAGTTCCAGCAGCAACAACAACTCGCCATGATCATCCAACTCCTCACCAACCTTACCCCAGCCACTCCGCCCACCGCCCAGTTCCAGGCAGGTCTGCCCACCAGCCCCTGCCCCGAAGTTACCTGCGGTCATTGCAGCCGCTGTTCGAACCTAAGATTGGAAACCCCGAAGCGGTTCAACGGCGATTCAACCCAGGTCCGCCATTCCTGACTAGCTGCCGACTTTCAGTTCTCCTTGCAGCCAAGGGACCTTCGCCACGGAAGGGGCCAAAGTTGGGTATGCCATCACTCACCTGACGGGCCGAAGCTCGACTCTGGGGAACAGCAGAGTTCGAACGCCAAACCCCCGCATGTGCAACCTTCTGACCTGTTTGCTGAGGAGATGCTGAAGGTGTTTGACCTGGATTCACCAACCGCAGAGGCGCCTCGTGAACTGTTCAGTATTCGACAAGGCAGACGACAGTCGCAGACCATTCCATCGACTTCCGAACCCTGGCAAGACGAAGTTCTTGGAACACACCATCGCTGGTGGACGCGTTCTTCCATAGCTTGGCCGACTATATCAAGGACGAAGTTGGTCTCCCATGAACTGCCTTCCACTCTTGATGAAGCCATCGCGACTGACTGTCCGGATCGACAGAAGGATACAGACCCGCGCGCCGTGAGAGGGGGCCAAGGTCCACCAACTACCGGGCACCGGAGAGATCCGACTGGGCTCCTGTCATCTACTGCCACTCACCCAAGTCAGCTTGACCAGTCTGAGCCCATGGAGATTGGGCGAGCCTCTCTCACTCCTGCAGAGCCAGCGCCGCTTCACCTCAAACCTCTGCCTCTATTGTGGAGGTGATGGACATCGCGGGTGGTAACCTGCCCTTTTAAAGGCCGGCTCACGGGCATAGGGGAGTCCGGCTGAGCTCAATGACCATCCAGTCCTCCAACCGCAAACCCCTGCTGCAGGTTCACCTCCGCCTCTCTGACTCAACTCACACCCTGGCTGCTCTGGTGGATTCTGGCGCCGAAGCCAACATAATGGACATCAAGCTGGCACGCCAACTGGGACTGGAGAACCACCGTTTTGACACCTCCTATTCCTGCCCGGCACTGGACGGACACTTACTGGATCGTCACTCATGTCACGCCCCGGTCTCGATGGGTCTGTCCGAAACCATCAAGAAACTATCCAGTTTCACCTGCTCCCTTCTCCAGGCCAACCCTCATCCTGGGTTACCCATGGCTCGCCGGCACAACCCTCAGCTCGACAGCTCGACCGGGGTGATCAGGAGTGGGGAGAGGACTGCCACCGAACCTGCCTGCTTGCTGCTGTCAAGACTACCCCCTCGGCCAGTACCCACTAACTCCGGCCTGACCTCTCCAATGTCCCAGAATGCTACCATGGTCTCAGAGAAGTGTTTAACAAAGCAAGAGCCACATCTCTGCCCCTCACCGAATCAGACGACTGTGCCATCGACCTCCTCCCTGGAACAGCCCCTCCAAAGGGCCGTCTTTATTCGTTGTCTCTGCTCCTGAAAGAAAGTCCATGGAGGACTACATCAACGACTCTCTGTCCAGCAGGATTAATCTGGTCCATCTTCATCTCCTGCTGGTGCTGGTTTCTTCTTTGTGGGGAAGAAGGACGGATCTCTTCGCCCCTGCATCGACTACAGGGGACTCCAACGACATCACAGTGAAGAACCGCTACCCTCTGCCTCTGCTCACCTTCTGCCTTTGAGTTGCTCCAGGGAGCCACTGTTTTACCAAGTTGGATCTCAGAAACGCTTTACCACCTAGTGCGGATCCGGGAGGGAGATGAATGGAAAACCGCATTCAATACACCAACAGGCCACTACGAGTATCTGGTTATGCCTTTTGGCCTCACCAATGCTCCTGCTGTGTTCCAGGCTCTAGTGAATGATGTGCTGCGGGACATGTTAAACAAGTTTGTCTTCGTTTACCTGGATGACATCTTAATCTACTCCAGAAACCTGTCTGAACACACCCGCCATGTCCAGCAAGTCCTTCATCGCCTCCTGGAGAATTCCCCACGCCAAGGCAGAGAAATGTGAGTTTCACGTCAAGACAGTGGCCTTCCTGGGGTACATAGTGGCAGAGGGAAGTATCCAAATGGATCCTGCCAAAATATCAGCAGTCACTTCATGGCCAGTTCCGGAGAACAGAAAGAAGCTGCAACAGTTTCTGGGGTTTGCTAACTTCTATAGAAAGTTTATCCGGAACTACAGTACCATTGCTGCCCCTCTCACTGCTCTAACCAGCACCAAGCAACCCTTCACCTGGACCCCAGCAGCCGACAAAGCCTTCAGTACCCTCAAGGTAGGTTCACCTCAGCTCCCATCCTCCAGATGCCTGATGTGGACCGGGCAATTCATTGTGGAGGTGGACGCCCGGATGTGGGAGTTGGTGCTGTGATTTCTCAGTGGGCTTATGGAGGATAGGAAGCTCCATCCCTGTGCCTTTTCTCACGCCGGTTGTCCCCCTCTGAGTGCAATTACGACATAGGGAACCGAGAGCTGCTGGCTGTGAAGCTTGCCTTGGAGGAGGGCGCCACTGGCTGGAGGGGTCCACCATTCCATTTCTCGCTTGGACCGATCATAAGAACTTGGAGTACATCCAAGACGGCCAAACGGTTGAACTCCAGGCAGTCCGCTGGGCCCTGTTCTTCACCAGGTTTAATTTCACTCTGTCATACCGCCTGGATCACGCAACACCAAGCCAGACGCCTCTCCCGTCAATTCCAGAAGGATGACACCCCTCCAAGGATCCTGTGTCGATTCTGCCAAGTCCCTGCATCGTAGCAGCTCTGACCTGGGCTGTTGAGGAACAGGTGCTGGAAGCTCTCCGTGAACCAGCCAGGTCCCAGCTTGCCCAGCTGGACGCCTTTGTCCCCGAAAACCTGAGGTCCCAGGTCATTCAGTGGGGACATGACTCCCGCCTAGCTTGTCACCCTGGCTCCACCCGCACTTACAACCTGCTCGCCCAGAGGTTCTGGTGGCCCTCTCTGAGAAGGGATGTACGGGAATTCGTCCAAGCCTGCCCCATCTGCAACCAACACAAGTCGCCCTGCCAGCCCCCAGCCGGATTGCTGCAGCCCCTGCCTGTGCCCAGACGCCCCTGGTCTCACATCGCCCTTGACTTTGTCACGGGCTGCCCTTCAAGTGGCATGACCGTCATTCTCACCATAGTTGACCGATTCAGCAAGATGGCACACTTCGTTCCCCTCCCCAAGCTCCCAACCGCCAAGGAGACCGCCCAGGTGGTCCTGGAACACGTCTTCCGGATCCACGGACTGCCTAAGGATGTAGTTTCTGACCGTGGCCCACAATTCTCCTCCGCCTTTTTGGAAGGAGTTCTGTCACCTGCTGGGAGCCACAGTCAGTCTGACTTCCGGATTCCATCCCCAATCCAATGGGCAGTCAGAGCGGGCAAATCAGGAGCTCGAGAAGGCACTGCGATGCATGACCTCACGCAACCCCCACTCCTGGTCGCAGCAATTGACATGGGTAGAGTACGCACACAATTCTCTGACCTGCTCTGCCATCGGTATGTCCCCCTTCCAATGTGTTTATGGATACCAGCCTCCTCTATTTGCCAGCCAGGAAGGGGAGGTTACTTGCCCATCTGCACTTGCTTTTGCCCGTCGATGTCGCCGCACCTGGTCACAAGCCCGAGCCACACTCCTCAGATCCGCTGCCAGCTACACTACCGGGCCAACCGCCGGAGAATTCCTGCTCCCACCTACCATGTTGGTCAAAGGGTGTGGTTGTCATCGAAGAACCTGCCACTCAGGGTGGAGTCGCAAAAGCTGGCACCTCGGTTCCTTGGCCCATTCCCTATCGTGAAGAGTGATTAGCCCAACTGCTGTCCGGCTCCAACTGCCTAATTCCATGAGGGTGCACCCCACTTTCCATGTGTCTAAGATTAAGCCCATTCATGAGAGTCCGCTGGTCCCTGCTGCGCCTTGTCCTCCTCCTCCACGCTCGCCGATGGTGGTCTGGTTTACACCGGCCCCACGCTGGGTCGTCCAGACGGAGGGGTAGGGGCCTCCAGTACCTCATTGACTGGGAGGGCTATGGACCTGAGGAAAGGACCTGGGTGCCAGCTAGTCGGATTGTGGATAGGACTCTCATCACCTCCTTCCACCAACGGCATCCTGATCAACCTGCAATCCAGAGGGGCCGCCCCAGAGGGGTCCCTAACCGGGCCCTGCCCGCCCAGCTTCCCCGCCCTGTGCCTGACCCTGTCTCGGGACCTGTCCCATCTCCCGACCACGACCCTCCGGCTTCCTCCTCCGAGGATGAGGACGCTCACTGACCGTTGGGAGGAGTTCTAGCCCTCCTCCTGCTCCCTCCTCCCGCCCGGCGTGGTGTTGCTCTTTGGGACTTCTGGGCTGCTTGGGGGGGGTTCTGTCATGAGCCCTCTCACTCCACCGGGTTACCACCTTAATTGGTTTCCACTATCTTCCACTCTGCTCACCCTCTCTCTACTCAGCCTAACTAGCTCCACCTGTCCATGCTCTGCTCTGCTCTAATTACTCTGCCAGCTGCGCTGCATTACCCACTAACCTCTCCCAGTATTTAAAGCCCTGTCTTTCAGCTCTCCTTTGTCAGATCGCCTTCAAAGCTCACACCCTGAACCTGTTTGCTCAAGGCTTCTGGCTCACTCTTGTTTTGTGACCCTGGACCTGCCTGATTTTGGATACTCTTCTGCCCCAGAGAACCAGACCTGCTATCTGCCGAACGACTCCTGACTACTCTTCGATCCCGTAACTCTGACTAGCCTTCTGCCTTGCTACTACTTTAATTTGGATCTCCCTTGAACTGTACTTCTGCCTTGTTTCATCCGCTTCGTAGTGTCTGTGTTCCCCCAGGACTTCCGGACCACCCACCACCGCTGCCATAGGGACGATCGCTGCCACTGGGGGGACACAGACCCAGCACATTGGACGGAGTCCCTGTTATTCCCAGTAACTCCTGGAGCCTTCACTCACTCCCCTACTTCCTTTTCCCTTAAGTTTAATAAACTTTCTGGTGTGACGCAATTGTGGTCCTCTGGTCGTCTGTCTGAACCGTGACAGATACCGTTTAATTGTGCCAGAAATTATCCGCGGACCAGCAATCTCCTCGTCGAGGAGGGTAGATCATAGAAAGCATAGGCCTACTGTATGCTTTGGGTACAGAACACAGTTGCATGTCCAGTGTACACTGAGAATGACAGTGTCTTGGAGCGGTCGCAACCCCGCAACTCCACTTCCAACGTCATGATTCCGACAGATACGCCTGACACTGCTTTTTATCTGGTGGTGGTGGAGTTGACCGGACATCTGAGGCTTCAGACGTTACCAATTTATCATCATCCATCGCGTCTGGCCTCTGAAAAAACTTTTAAGGCTAGTTTGCCTGGGCCTGGCCATGTTTGAACCGCCTCACTCATTTGTTCGTTGTTTAACATGGACGTTTTAAGCGTGCGCTTCCTATTTGAAATGTTTCCTATTTGAAATGCAGCATAGCTTTCAAACGGTAGAGCCTGTACATTTAAAAACATAGCCAGAGGACGTATTGCTTTACTGTAATATAGGCTTACATTTTAAGGCTTATTCTCACATTCAGACATTTCATTTTTTTTCCGGCCAATGTCCGGTAATTACCGGACAACGGAAACCCTGGTACAAATTAAGGTAGTTTGGATTGCTGTAGTGTTTTAAAATTGATATTTGAAATCACAGGATCATGCGAGACTTGAGACTTATTGAATGTAGCCCATACCTGTACGGTTGTCTAATGAAATACATTATCATTAAGTACTTTAAAGGAGCTTTAATCAATGGTTTCTTGGCTAAAAATGTTTTTGTCACATACAGCAAACATCACCTTACCGTCAGCTAGCTGCCTGTGCCCCGAATAGCGGTCTCTGTGGACTGCCAGACTCCAAAAATGCAACAAAAACAACTTTGTTCCAGCCTGGACCATAAATTACATAACAAACTGTTGCAGCCGATATATAAAAATCACAGACGAAATGTGCGTTTAGGAGAGTTTCAATTGCATTGTTGCAAAGGAGAGAGGAGGGAGTAGCGAGCTAGCTCTTTGTTTTGTTTGAACATCAACAGAAGTGACGTTACTCAACATCCACAGGTGGAAATAGGTGACTTTCTGATAATGACTTATTGTTTATCAATGATGTAATATGGACAATGATGTAATGTGGAAATTGAAACAGCCACGGAATAAATTAGCCTCTAAAAGCCATAATAAGCCAAATGAAAATGAAAACGGCCTAATGTGGATGTAGTCTAAGACTTGAGGTTAACAAAGAGTTTCAGGAGAAGGGAATGGAGGGGACTTGGGGAATCTGACTGGCTGTTTACAAGGAGTTGGGGAACAAGACTCATCCTCTTTGTGTAACAGGTGGCAACACCATGCAGCAATCTTTCCATACACAGCTACAGTATGTGGTAGACCTTGTTTGATAATCACCTGTCTGTGACCTAACAGTAGTTATTATAGCCCAGTAAAAGAATGCTGACCCATACAGAATTATTCTGATGTAGCCTATTTCATAGGCCCTCCACAGCCTACCATGTTTGTCAACCAACTAGCCTACTCTGTATGAATGCAGCATTTTATGTGCACTAATGCTTGAGATGTTAACTGAAATTAGTGAGTAATGTGAGCGTTATTTGTCATAAAGTGGAGTAGTGAAAGCCATGTGATTATGATCACAATGTTACAACATGCCTCCACATGTCCCCAATATTCTCTGTAGAGGTTCCTCCACCAGAGAATCTCACTGTGGATTTGAACTCATTGACGGCCTCTCTGACGTGGACCAAACCCGCCGGAGTGGACCAGGTGTCTTACCTGCTGGAGCTTCAGAATCAGAAATGCATAGAACCCGTCCACAGAGGTTCCCCCAATTATACCTTCACTGGCCTACAACATGGAGTACATTACACCATCAGTGTGTACACTGTGCTGAACAATGGCCGCCAAAGCAAACCAAGCAGCCAAATCTTTAAAATAGGTAAAATACTGTTGAATGCAAATACGTATTTCAGATACACTTTCACTTCAATTAGAGAGCATCATATCAATTGTTGAGACACTCTACAATAATTCACTCACTTACTCTTTACAGTAATTCACAGGTTTCGCAGGTACAAAGTTGTAATTTTCAACATTTGATATATTGTCTATGTCCTTTTTGCAGCTAAATATGGGTTTACAAGATTTGCAGATGATCACATTCTGTTTATTTACATTTTACACAACGTCTCAACTTTATTGGAATTGGAGTTGTAAAACCACACATCATCCAGTTTTCACAAAGACGATTAAGCAAGTTTTCTAATAGCATTCAGCCAAATGGCTGAACTTCATGATTTTATTGCACAACAACCTTCTCAATCCTTCCAGAGATTCCAGTCCCAGAATGTCTGGCTGTGAGCTCCATCACTAAATCATCTGCTAGCCTCAGCTGGGGGGTGCATCCTGAGATGAAGCAGACTCCACACAGATTCCTGGTCTCTTATCAGAGTGAAGGGACTGAGCCACAGTCCATGTTTACTGAGTCATGCAGCGCAGACACCACAGGCCTGAAATCAGAAACGGACTACACTGTTAGAGTCTACACTCAGCTCCAACATGGAGGAAAGAGCCAGCCCGCTTCTGTTCACTTAAAGACAGGTGAGATATTATTTATAAATATGTACATGGGCACCACTAAATCTTCTCTTAAGACTTTTTAACACAATTACAAAATAAACTAGAAAATGTAATTCCGAGGGATTACCAGTGCATGAAAATGCAAAACATATATTAACATACAGCATAATGCAAAACAAACTTTTATTTGGGAACAGTTGTGGTCTGAGGAAACAGTTGTTGGGAGTGATAGTTGATGACAACTGACAGTTGGAATGGCTGAACAGTTAGTTATAGTTGAATAGTTTAAGGCGAGACACTACAGGTGAGTAGGGTAAAATTGTAAAATAATAGACATCACCATGAAACTTCCTCAGTATAGGCAAATAGGCATTATCTCATTAAATATGCACAATTTTGCATATATTTTTGGTAGATAGATCTGAATATATGATAAAGCCAGGTACAAAATTATTTAAAAAATTATATAAGATGAAAATAAAATTACAGAGGGATTTCAGGATATCTGCTTTCATTACCTAGGAAATCAAAATAAACTGTCCATAGCCTTAAAAAATCGGTTTTTGCCATATTTTTTATTAAAGTGTCACATAAATCAGGCCAGGAATGATTTGTTAACAAATCCCTCTGTAAATATCTTCAGAATACTACTCGAAGTGTATAACTGGAAAGTTTGGTGTACATAGGTGCTACATAGGCTGAGATGTTTCCACTGGAAAATGAGGGGAAAAAAATGAGAAAACAGCCTTGGAACACAGTCAATAAGATTCTGTTCTCAGCCTAGACTCGCCGTTAAACTTTCGCGATTGGCTGCGGATACAAAGGAAGTGTCCATATTTGGATTGCACAACGTCATGCAGGAAAAACAGAGCTTTCCAACGGTACTACACATGATATGTTTCATATCACGGACGCGGTAGAGCATGAAACGTTAGAAGGCTAACTTTTGGTGAATTTAGGAGAAATATACAGGCGCGAGTAAACAAAATGTGATGAAATAAACACCTAAATGTGGAAATCGGACTTTGTTGTTGTAGTAGTGTGGAAGAATACATACTAAGGTAGCAAATTAGCCCAGAATCTCGAAATTGACCAGTGCATGAAAAAGCGATGTTTTCACCTGCCGTGTCTCGCCTTAAATAGTTAAATTATTTAAAGGTTGTATCAGCGATAGCGGGGATACGTCACTTCTGTTGATGTTAAAACAAAACAGAGAGCTAGCTCGCTACTCCCTCCCCCTCCCTCCCGTGCAATTAAAACTCTCCTAAACGTGCATCTCGTCGGTTATTGGTTGAAATGCTTTATTTTGCCTTTGAGTGGGTTGCCAACCCTTGTTGGTAGCAATTGCTTTTGTGTACAAATCTCGGAGCCTAGGCTGCCTACAGAGACGTGTTTTTTTTTGACGGCCTGCTTATGGGGCAGAGAGCTAGTAGATCGTTAGGAGAGAATAGATGAATGTGATCATTTGTGTTTGGGCCTTTTTTGGGCCTGAAATAGCTGATACAACCTTTAACTCATTGAATGCCGCACTGTTTTCGGAAGCTTTGGCCCAGAGTGCCAGCAATCTTGATCATTGTTGACGATTTTTGTAGAGCCACAGCGTATTCTATGTTATAGCTATGGACACATACTATGGCTTGTTTGAAAGGTGAGACTTTAAAGGTGCCATGTGTAATGTCCGCCAAAAATCAATTCATACTCCACATTCCATAAAAAATGGGGGCAGTATACCTCCAGAAAGTGAGCTGGTTTACCCTAGAGTAACAACCGAGACTCGTGATATTGCAGTTTGGTTAGCGGTTATGTTGTCCGTGATACTGCCTCCCATGGCTAAACTGGTATTATGACACCTGTCGGGCTGTGGCTAGTAATTTAGCATGCTAATTCAGGTTGATATCTCTGCAGCACTCTACCTTGTTATTTTTTTAATGACATCATCGCCCTTATTTCTTCTCATTCTTTTGATGCGTGTAGCTCATCTTTTGGATATTTTTACCTCAATTCTTATACATGGCACCTTTAAGCTCTCAGTGGGTACAAACCGTTTATTTCTACATGCCTCTGTTCCTAAGAAATCCCAAGCTAAACAGTGGCTAGTTTTCATCAAAATCCCTGTTTTATTTCTAGAAATGGAGATGTAGCGTCTTTGATGATATATGAAGTATTGCCTGTAAAGTTTCCGGGAAGTGACCTAGCGAGACCTGGCGAGACTGCCACCTAGTGATAAACCCATGAAAATGGCCTGGTTTTGACCTGATGTGCATGTGTCACTGATTCAACCTAAAGCGGCAACCATCAAAAGCAGAGTTTTAAGATTAAATGTCCAGATAAAATGTCCAGATTGTGCGTTTTCATGAGTTTTCGATCGTCATATATTTCATTTCCATTCATCACAGAGTTCCCAAAATCTCATATAAGGTGTGTTAGAGTGTCTAGTTTCGTAATTAAAAAAAAGCTAAAAACTTAATGACTAGTTGAACAGTTGGATAGTTTAAATTGTTAAATTATTTAATAGAGAATTATTGTAGTGAGGACTTTTATTTTGAAACAGTTTAAGGCAGAGAAAACTGTTGGCGGGAGTCATAGTTGATGACAACTGACAGTTGGACTAGCTGAACAGTTCAATAGTTGAGTAGTTTAGATTATTTAATAGTGAACTAATAGATGTGCATAGGTAGATAGTTTAATGGATGTTGATAGACAGATAGTTTAATGGATGAAGTGAAGAAAAAGAAGCGAAAGAAAGTGAGGAAGAGAAAAGTGAGCTATCCAGTCCAATGGAGACGCAGAGAAGAGGTTCCATTGAATTTGCTGCAGTCAGTGAGAGTGCACAGTGCAGTTGATGGCATTCTAAGTCGTTTATAGCCCTTTTATGATGTCAATGCTAATGCAAAGTCTATGGGGAAAAATAAGCTTGTTTTTTGTTAATATCTCAAAAAGTATAAAGTACAAAAACGTAAAAATACATTGCTCAAGTGTCCTTTTCAAAACCTACGTTACAAAGTTTGAACGAAGTTTCTACATTAAACGGTTGAAGCTGAATTAGATGCAGAAATTTTGGTTAGAAGAATAATAAAAAGAAGAAGACTTTGGATAACAGAACAGTCCCTAGATAAAACCTAAAGTTTTTATTATTAGTGCTAAGCACAACTCCTATTACCATTTGGAAGTGCAGATTCAGACCTCCATATAGTGCCCTAAGCAAAATCTTGCTATGGAGCCCTCCTACCTAAACTGTGGGCCAAAATGTAAGCATCTGTTTTTAAAGTCGCACCTGACACCCCAGTGCTCCCAATACAATCATCCCACCCCATTTTAGATGTCTGCGGAAATTGCCAAAAATAATTGTGTGAATCACCTTCACAGCTATAAATGGCCAGTAATATTAAACATGTATTTATTTTTGCCCATATTGCATACCCATAATTCACTAAATTGTGTTGTGTTGTTTATACTGTAGGTCCATCTCTGAGAATTCTGTTGGTTGGAAAGACTGGAGTGGGAAAGAGTGCAGTGGGCAACACCATCCTGGGGAGAGAAGCATTTTGCTCAAATAACTCAGTCACACAAGTATGTGACGGAGTGTGTATGGGCAGTCCGAGACCAGTTAAAGTGATTGATACACCTGGTATTTTACACAAAGACAGAGATGTATATGATGTTAAAGTGAAATGTTTGACATACTCGTCTCCAGGACCCCATGTATTCCTGCTGGTGACTGCAGTGGGGAAGTTCAGTAGGAATGAACAGAAGACAGTAAGAGCCCTACAGGAACTCTTTGGGGAAAGAGCTGCAAAGTACACAATGGTCCTGTTCACTCACAGTGATAAACTGCATGGTCAGACTATTGATGAATATGTGCACTCTGCCCACCCTGAATTGAAGGAAGTGATAAAGAGCTGTGGTGGACGATACCATGTGTTCAACAACAGGAGCAGAGATCACACACAAGTTGTGGAGCTGATGAAGAAAATAGATGAGATGGTGAAGAGAAATGGGGGAGGTCACTTCACTGAGGAGATGTACGAAGAGGCGAGGGCGTCTGAACTGAAAATGATCCAGTTGAAGTTAGTGGTTGTTGGCGGTCCTTGTTCTGGGAAGGGTAGTTTTCTTAGATTTTTCCGGGAAAACAAGTTTCCTGAAGATTGGGTTCCCATGATATTTGATCACTGTGAAGTTCCCATTGAAGTTGATGGGAAACAGGTGCAGCTGGAGCTTAGGGGCACAAATGGCATGGATGACTACGACATACTGCGGCCCATGTCTTACCCCAACACAGATGCCATTCTCATCTTTTTCTCTATAGTTCAACGAGACACCTTGGAGAGCATTCCAAATAAGTTCATTCCAGAGGTCAAACACTTTTGTCCAAACGCTCCCATCATTCTGGTGGGTAACAAGAAGGATCTGCGCAACGATGAGTACTCACTACAGCAACTAGCAAAGAATAAACAGAAACCTGTTAAAGAAGAGGAGGGCCAGGACATGGCCATTCGCCTCAATGCCTTTGGCTACATGGAGTGCTCAGTCAAGATGAAGGAGGGCCTCCTTGAGGTGTTGGAATTTGCCACCAGGGCAGCGCTGCAAGCCAAGAAGCCCAGCAAAAAAAGTACCTGCCCCGTGTCATAGAAGACGAGAGGATGTTCGGAAAGGGAGGGACATGGGGCGTGAACCAGGCCAACCAACAAACCCAAGGAGTAGTTATTAGAAACGGGGAGCGTTGCTCTTGCTCAGGGAACAGAGGGCAGAGACATCAAATCAGGCCAAAGGACCAAGCGAAGTAATAGTGACTTAGTGTGTTGACCTTTATGAATGCTGTCTTTTGTGAGACACTTAATGTAAGATAGAAAGGTTACAGGTTGGTGCTATGCTACATAAGGAAAGTTCTATCATAGAACAATATACTAAACTTGCATCTGACTATGATGGTGCTCCTCAATATCCATCACCTTCGGCCCAGATGATGTAGTTATTTTCTGTCTTTTCTTTTTTGGGGTGATGTATGATGAATCTAGAACTCCAGCACTTGTTCTGAACACAGAACCTGGTTCTAATTTGGAACTTTGAGGAGTATTGTTGGAGGTTGTAGTGAACAACTACAGATTCTTTATAATAGAAGTACATATTACTATAGGCTTATCCAACCGGGTTGCTTAAACGTAATTGGGGTTGTTAACGTCACGCAGTCAGCTGAAGATAAAAGGCTGTTTGGCCAAACCTGCGGGGGGAGAGCACTAATTACCACGGAAGCTCTATCGGAGAGAGTGGTTACCAAGGGCATGTGAGACGTGGCGGGAGCTTTTTAAAACAGAGTTTTCATACTGGATGTAGTTACATTGGATTCCTCTGGATCGTACCCTTGTGGATTAATCCCTTGGAGGAATTACTATGAAGCAGCGCGGATCCTGAGCAAAATAGGACCGGCTCAAACTACTTTGTGTTGTTGCACGACGGAATGGATCTGCAGCATAGCAAGATGTTTCATTTCTCTTGTCGGGGTGTTGCCAAGTTCCCTGGTTCAAGTCGTAGGCCTACTCTGCAGTTCCCCTGGCTAGTCTCCCGCTGGTAACGCTCAACACTCATCTCCGAGTTCACTTTTCCCTTGCCGCCAGTATACAACAATACAAACTCTTCCACAACTTACTTTCCTTCTGAGACTCACTCATTCTGTTTTTCATTTTGTATCAAAGTATATTTGACTATTTAAGTTGTATAAATATTTTTGGTTTGAACTATCACAATATATTATTTGAAATTTATAAAACTTGTTTTTGTGTTATTTGATTTGTGATAGGCTAGCTGTAACTGTGTCTTAAGCTTGAATTGGCAGTTAATACTGCCTGGCACCCCAGAGACAATTTAATCTTTACATTTTGAATAAAAATTCAGATTAGTCACGTTACAAGGCAGGAAAGTAGGAAGTAAAACCATGAGACGCAGAAGGGCCTATATTTGAGTACTCCCAGGGACACTGTATCCTTCAGTCTGGCCATCCTGACTGGACCCACCATGTCTGCCATGCTAACTAGGCTGACTTTGAGCTTAATACATCCTCCATCTTGCCTCAGTGATGCTAATTAACTAATTAAGTTGTTGTATGTGAAGGTTTTTTACTCTTGTCAATGTCATGCTTAAAAATGGATTGAACAGATCTAAGATTACTTGAGTCTGTGCTTGGACTGTCCAGATTTCTGGATTGTGCTGATGGAGGATCAGACGATTGTCAAATGATAAACTGAAGGAAGTGATGCGAAGCTGTGGTGGAAAATACTTATTTTTGAAGACTAGATCATTTGAACATACATCAACTGATTCTATGATATGTCTGTGGATCTGTGGTTAGTTAGTTGAATGAAGTTGTTATATTGGTAGGATAACAGTAATCATATGCTTATTGTGATGTGTCTGTCAGTGTTTGTCTTCAATGTCTATGCAACATCCAAATGGGACACATAATCTAAAACATCCGTTACTGTAACAGCCCTCTGTGAACTACAGAGGTTTTTAGTATATTGCACATTCACTGTAAAAAGTGGAAAAAATGGATTTACTTAATACCATTGAAGTAATCAATCAATAAATATTTTACACTGACCTAATGTTCAGATGTCCTAATGTTTAAGGGCAGCCATGGCCTACTGGTTAGCTGTTGCAGCAGGCAGCTCACTGCATCGGGATTATTGTGTGCTTCACCTCACTGTGTGTTCACTGTGTGCTGAGTGTGTTTCACTAATTCACGGATTGGGATAAATGCATTAGACCAAATTTATCTCACATGATCAAAAGAGTATATATAGAAACCATTCAGTTCAAACTAATTTAAAACTTTTCTGAATTTGGTGTAAATCAATATTTTAAGGGAGAACTTGGCAACTATTTCAACTTAATAAACCCGTTAAAATTATTTGGGTGGTTAAATGACCTGTTCCGGTGAAAATGGTGACTTTCCCCACTCCCCATAGCATCCCCAGGCGGAAAACAAACCTTTCAACATTGGGACTACCGTCCGGTAAGAGGACAAGAAACTCGTTTTAAATTGTGCTTCTTACCTTGTAACATCCACAATGGTCTGCCAAACCATTCCAATGCCAAGTTCCATTAAGACTTTCTGAAAAAAAAAAAAAAAACTCAAACGTGAATTTCAGTCCTTTAGGGTATTTGAGGTTCAGAGCATATGTCAGTCCAAACATGCACTGCTACAGTACAGCAGCTGCAGTTGAAGAGCATATGTCAGTCCAAACATGCACTGCTACAGTACAGCAGCTGCAGTTGAAGGCATGTTACTGAGGACCTCTGTGCCTTCAATGAGAACCCTGGTGTCTGCCTCGCTGATTAAGACGGCCATTGGCTGCTTCAGTCCGTCACCTGGCAGATCCTGGCAAGACAATCCATAGTAATGAATAAGAGTGCTGACCACTCAACTGAGTGTGTGAGAGACCCCCCAGCTGCTTATTCTGCTTTGCCTGAACTGAGTGAGTGTGTAACCCCTGTTGTGTGAGCTTACATGAGTAGCCTACAGCACTGCTTGTTTTGTATTTTGTAAGCTGTGTATGAGAGACCCTGTTATATGTGTGTGTGACATTCCTGCTTGAGAGAGCGAGAGAGAGAGAGAGAGAATAAGATGGAGGATCAGCAGGTGAGAGAGCTCATGAGGAAGGTAAGCACACTGGTGCAGGAGATTGACAGTTCAGATCTGCCCAGAACATGACCCTTGGAAGAACAACAGTTGTGTTATTGGGTAATTGCTGTGTTCATGTAAACTATATAATGAATTTGAATGAAATAGATCTTACTTGGCTTGGTATTATTGAGCAGCTGTGGCATACTGGTTAGCGCTTCAAACTTGGAACCTGCGGGTTCTAACCCCAACCAGTAGGCATGGCTGAAATGCCCTTGAGCAAGGCACCTAACCCCTCACTGCTCCCCGAGCGCCGCTGTTGTTGCAGGCAGCTCACTGTGCCGGGATTAGTGTGTGCTTCACCTCACTGTGTGTTCGCTCTGTGCTGAGTGTGTTTCACTAATTCATGGATTGGGATAAATTGGGATGGATTGGGATATCAGAGACCAAATTTCCCTCACGGGATCAAAAGATATATATACTTATACTTACTTATTAGTACATTTATTTTTGTGTTTTATTGTGTTATTGTGTAGGCCTATGTCAAATAATAATTTGTGTATTTACATGTACATGTTTGTAATCCACATATGTGCATGTATTCAAATCACATTGATACATTATGATGATGCATCTTATGTCATAATTCTGGACGGTGGTAGTGTAGTGGCTAAGGAACTGGGCCAGCAGTCAATGTGCTGTGATTGTAACTTATGATTCCACAGTCAGATAATTCCCTCTTGTGGAAGTTTGTGGTGCTGCAGTTACATACAGTATATGGCAACCAGAAAACTGTATTTTTGCAAACTTTGTACTTTGTTTTTACTTCCTTGACTAAGGACCATTTCAAATGAGTTGTTAAGGATACAAATATGTAACACACTGCAGGGTCATGCAGAAAGACCTTAATGAATACAGTGATTTGTGGTGATATAGTGGTATATTAGCCTGTATGTACCTGAAATGGAAGTGTATATCTCTATGCTTCCCTGCAGCTTGTTGCCATGGTGTTTGCCATGTGTTTGTTTCGAGGGATCCAGTAGCCCCACACATGTCCATCACAAGCACAGCACATGAAGAGGAGGAGGAGGAGGGAAAAAGAACAAGAGTAAAATCAACAGCAGTGTTTTGATGTTGCATGTTGATGTTGCTGAATGGTTCATGAGAGTGTGTGATCAGCACCCTGTGTGTGTACTTCACAGCTGGACCTATGGGGTACACACACACACACAACCATGCAGAGAACACACAAGCATAATTATACCAAAAGAATCCAAGTCAATTAAAAGACTAAGTAACGTGTTGGTGAGCAAACAAAAAAAACAAATAAATAAAGCAGCAGCCTAAATATGAAAATAGCAACAATCGAGCAGTTGTAGCAGTTAACATCACCATAACCAAACCCAACCCCTAACCCTGACCTTAACCATAACATGTCATGTAGTTTGTTGATTAGCGGAGCACCTGTAGTCTGTAGCTCAAAGTAAAGTGTGATCACTTTACGAAACCATAGATAAATAATTAATATGAATGTGATTGTAAATTTGATTTATCTTGTGAATCATGTTGTTACATTGTGAATGTTTATGTTTTTGCATAAGTGCATTGTATTGCATTTGTAGCCTACTTGTATTGCATCTGTTGTATTTGCAGATGACACCTGATTGATATTAAAAATAGATCAAATCTCTCTGTTCAGTTCTTTTGTTTGGTTGTTTTGATTGTAATTTAATAACTATTTATCTGCATGTGTGAGCGACCGGGCGGTCAACCCACATGTTGGATTGTGAGTTTAGGTGGAAATGGAGAAAAAGGCACTTGCAGGAGAGGTGGATGTAGCTTCTGTTAATTCCAATGATTTATTTTCACCATATTCAAAAATAGCAACACTAATAAAATACTTTTCCCTACCAAAAACAAACAAAAATAGCACAAATAATGAACAGTCCAAAGTATCAGTATAGCCTACTTCACTTACTCTGCCTCACAACAGCAGAGTCCTTCACCTACTACGCACCCTTTGGGAACTGAGCTACCCCATTAAATAGCCCCAGCTATTACTCTCAAATGGCCCGTATGGGGATAATTGAGGCACACCATTGAACTAGGGAAACATCAAAATATGGCTCAATAATACATAGCATAAATCAACATAACAATTATATAGAAAACAACAGAAAAGTATATAATGAACAAAACATATGTCCGTTATAAGTACGTACCTAACCACCAGACATAAAGAAACAAAACAACCAAAAGAATATCCTAAACACCCCTGTAGCATAATGCCCTGCACCCTACCCCTGCAGAATGTTTAAAATAACCTGTCCCGGCGCGGAGCGCGCTTCCGCAATGGGACAGTAGGCTTGTTCGACTTCGGCTGAGTCTGACTTGGTCTGGCTTACTACGTAAACGTGATCTTCAGAGGCTAGCCGGGAGGAGCTACAACAGAGGGCAGCTCATCCCGGACAGAAAGGCTACAGTCTGCATGACGTGACTCGCGTGAGACATCGCGGGAGATATCGCGGAATGTTGTTTGCAATAAATACAGCAGAACTTTCATTCTTACTCATTAAAATGAGCATGATGACTGACGAAATAAATTCTTATGATGTAGTTTAAATAAACCACTGCTGTCATACAGTTAACAGGCCTGCATTGTAGCACATAAATTCAATATCAAGTGTTTCCCCTATATGTGTGTCTATCTATTTAGCCAACAGCAGAAAATAACAGAATATCCAAACGTTTTCAGTAGGCTAGCCTACCATTGTTGCAGAAATCACATTATAAGAAGGTATCCCTTCGATTTCTGTTTATTTTCGCATATTCCAACATAAGGAAGCAGCATGAGCCTCCCGTCATAATCGTCATGAGGACATTCCTCCCAAATGGCCCTATCACGTATTTGAACTGACGTCATGAGGGCGTGTTTCAGCTCGTGCAGCTCGTGGAACAGGGGGTCAAGAGCGTGCAGATTAGCTTCGGCATGTTAGCATACGCCATTTTCAAGTATGGCGCCGCATGGAGCATTTGGAACCAGCTCCATGCATGAAAGCTACATGTTGTTGGGCGGGTACCTATGGAGTGAGAATTGTCTCAAAATGATTTAAATATATATAAAAGGATATATATATATACATATACATACATTTATAAATATCCAAATACAAAATACAAATATAAATTGCATAAAATGCATTCATTTGTGTTATGTACATGTGTTAGGTAGGCTACTTTTTACTTTACTGGCTAACTCCCTCCTCTTTCAGTCTATGCTCCCTGCTCTGGTTCCGTTCGTTCTTCTAATTCCTTGTGTTTTCTGGTAGCCTAGACGCTTCGTTCGTTTCCATGGTCTCTCGCGCTGGTTTCACTGCAAACTGCGTGCAGCCGACGTAGCATTACGGCACAGTGGTCATGGGAAATGTAGGAAGTAGCTACTGCCGGGGGATATATGACCGAAAACAGAGCATTATGTATCATGCATGTACATGTAATGCCTCATGCATCACCGGTCAAACTGGCTAGTAAGTTTTTATTAAACGTTCAGTAAACAGTTATAGTGTGCACATCCCACCTTCTGGTGGCAGGTGCAGGACAAAATAAAACTATACTCAACTGAAAAAATATAATGTCCGCAATACTGCTTTTGACTCCTAATTATTTAATGCAACGTTTCGAGAAGACCCAGGGTCGAAATGTTGCATTAAATAATTGGGAGTCAAAAGCAGTGTTGCGGACATTATATTTTTTTCAATTGTAGTAAGTTTTTATTAACACCCACCAAAATGAATTTTAACCCGCATTTGGCGGGTTGGCGGGTGTTAATTTAGAACCCTGCTAATAATTAGGCTACTACCAAATGATGTGTTGTCTACAAGTAGGCTACTTCCATTTTTACTATTGAGGAACTAGGGTGCTGCATCTTATTACTCATCAATAAAAAGGAAGTGTTTAGTGTTTAAGGCAGTTCAACGTAATAACATTGTGTTCGAAAGAAAAACATGAGCTTGTTTAATTTAATGTTTTGTGGTTTAGTAAATTTGACAAACCCTTTTCCTCCCCTACCCCCCACCCCCATATAGCCTACTCTTTTTCATATACTTTTTATATGCAGTGAATTTAGGCCTACAAAGGTCGGCGAAGGACCATAAATGTCAGCTGACTATGTTAGCCAATCAGCTCCACAGATCGGTTACTGACACTCGTCAGTCTTCTGTTGAAGAAGGGAGATTTGCGGTGAGTCTTAAGCTAGCCTATGTCTTGTTTACATTCTTTAATTATATAAAAAAAAAAGATCAGGGTTCAGCCTTGGCAGTAGCCTATGTCTACTTTTCATGTTTTCAAATATCCAGTGCGATAAAAGTTATGCCAAGGATCACTTCCTGGTCCAAAAGTCCAAAGTCAATTAGCCTACACATTCTGGGCATGCAGTGGTAATGAACAAAGACAATGACAAGAACCCATAGCAAGAACCCCATCATCCATTATGTTTTAGTCTGTGTGGCCTACCTTCAAAATAAAGTTGAAGACTTCGGTAAAGTTAGACAGAAATTGGCAGATTCGCAAGATTCACGTTTTGACGTTCAATAAATCATAGGAGAAATGTTTTCATTGCACAATAGAGAGCTCTATCTAACCGTAGGGTAGACAACAAGCTACAACCATCATTTTTCATCCGAAAGAACCGTGTATGTGGATAAATAAAACGCATCCCTGTGAGCATTCTGCTTTCAGCCGAGCGTCTAGGGACCGTCTACAAAGTGCAAAACCGAAAGTGGATACAAATACATTAATTAGCTTTACTGTCATTGAGCCTTCAATGTTGTGCTTCCAAAACCATAGCAAACAGCTAGTGCTTCCCTATTTGACATTTTTAAATAGCTTGACTATTTTTGAGTCTTGCACTTCCAAAGTCACTCCAGACATCAAGGGTCTCCCTATCTGCTACACCTGCTACTAGGGAAATTCTTGAGCAGCTTATCTTTCATTAGGGTACAACCGGTGTTGCACCAAATTCTGTGACCTGTCGAATTTTGTGACTCTAGAGGGCGCTGTTTTATTGGAGTCTATGAATGTACTGAGCTGTACTGACACACTGATGAGGCAATTCTGTTATGTGTATAATTCTTCTAATAAACTTTGTACATTTTTGAAACATGGAACATTGACTGGGTGTGGGTGTATTATTCTAGAGTAGAGCTAAAGCCTACCCCTCACCACTCCTGTGAACAGATGGACTTCAGCAGGACAGATCACATATTTTGATAGGCTACTGTCAAATTATGTCACTGTAACTGCAGAAAAAAAATGCTGTGGAGGTCACTAACTGCCTCCTTAAGTTTGTATATCAGTTTGAGGTGCCAAAAAGTAAATTAACGGACAATGACAAGAAGTTTGTCAATAATGTAAATAAAGTGTTTGCTGATGTCAATGACAATGTACAACATCAGTCCATTTCTGCAGAGTTATAGTGGGGGGTAATAGTAAATATAGTGGGCTACTGTCAAACATAATTTGACAGTAGGCTTATCATCATATGTGACCTGTCCAGCTGAAGTCCACCTCTTCGCTGGAGTGGTGGGGTAGGCCTTAGCTGTACTCTATAGAGATAGTATAGAGAGGAAGATACACATGCAGGCCTGTGGAGTAATACACCCACACCCAGACAATGTTCCATGTTTCAAAAATGTACAAAGTTTATTAGAAGAATTATACACATAACAGAATTGCCTCATCAGTGTGTCAGTACAGCTCAGTACATTCATAGACTCCAATAAAACAGCGCCCTCTAGAGTCACAAAATTCGACAGGTCACAGAATTTGGTGCAACACCGGGACGATTGAAACGGGGGACGAATGAAACATTCCGGTTTTCTCCGAGTGCAACGATGATACAGTAGACAGACATCATTTGGACAAAACATAGAGCATATTAACCTCCGTTGCTCAGCCAAATGCCGTCCTGTTATCACGTAGTTACAAGCGATAAACGATTTTTGATGGTCACAAGTTTACTTCATTAGCGGTTTATTTTTTATTATTATTAAAGAGTGTTTTTCATTTAAAGGTTTGACTTCATGCTTATTCAGTAGAGCATTCAGTGCTCTCTCCAATCCCAGACGTTCACATTGCATGTTTGTTTGTAATGGATGCAAAACAGCCTATAATGCTAAATGTCTATGGGGGGACGATTGAAACACCTGTTTCATTTGTCCCGACCAGGCAGTAAATCCCATTTATTCTAAGTCAATGCACACATATCTGTGTTTATACTATATTTTATGCAGGTGAGACATGGAAAAGCAGTTTTAGAAAGATGCAAATATATTTGGGGCTATCAGGTAGGGCAGTGTTTTTCAACCACTGTGCCGGGGCACACTAGTGTGCCATGAGAGATCATCAAGTGTGCCGCAAACTTGTGCTTCTCTTGTGGCACAACAGGTTAATGCCATTGCTATTGCATGCTAGTCAATGTGGGATCAATCCTCGCCCATCACAGGTTTTTTTTTTTAATTATTATTTATTTATTCTTAGACGAGCAATGCTTCCTCACTTTAGGCTACAGATAGAGGTGGCCACAGAGAGCCTGGCCAGCAGTCAGTGAAACGTTTGAAAACTTAACCATGACACTTTGAAGACCTACTGGCTTGGACAACTGCTGTAGCAAGATAACACGATAGCCATACACCATGATCAGCCGTGTTAACTTGCTACAACTTAGCATGTTATCTGCACGTTATAAGCACCTCCTTCCTGTTAGATACTCTTCTTTTGGCTTCATAGAGGAGCCAGAATGAAATTCATATCCCTCACAGGACACTTATTCTGCACGTTATCTTAATTCCATAATCCAGCTCTATGCCCCCTCTCTCTTCCCAAAAAATAAATGCATGGAAGTGTACTGCTAGCTTACTTATCTTAAGCATGAATATATTAAAAAAAAATATTCATGTGGTTTTTCAGTTTAGTTTTTGATTTCAGTTTGGTTTTAGTTTGTTTTACATTTAGTAGTTTTTGCTTTGCAAAATGCTCTAGTTTTATTGTAGTTGTTATTTAGTTTATTTACAGTGTTTTTGATATGATGTTTTCAGAGCCCCTGTCACAGCTATGGCCAGTTTGGCATGGGGAAGGCAGGGTATGTTTTCATCCATTTCAATGTCTATGATCATTTAAAGAGTAGCCTAACCTGTCCTTTTAGACTGGAATTATACATAGAGAGGCACTATCAAACGAATCACATAACTTCTTTCTTATTACCATTCTTCAGCATCAGGCCAAGAGTTCTTTAAGAAACACAAGGGGGAGCTAGAGATGCGTCTTCATGTCCTTGATCCTATCCTAAACCACCTGGAGTGTGGCGGGGTTCTCTCTTGCCCGGAGAGGGAGGAAGTGAAAAGCAACACAACCCGCCTAAAAAAGAACTTTGCCCTCATAACCATGCTGGAGAAGAAAGGAGGCGTGGCCCAAGAGAAGTTTTATGAGGCTCTTAAGAAGCATAACCCTCTTCTGCTGGAGGATCTTCAGCCTGAGCCACAGCAAAGAGGAAGTAATGACCCTCCAGTGCCCATCCAGTGGAAATTCAGTCAATGTCCATATGTTCGCCTAATTATGTTATCTCAAGTAATTAAATTACACGGCACGTTACATTTTATTAGGGCCCAAGCACCAGAGGTGCAAAGCCCTATTGTTTCTGTAAGTATTATCATTATAAACAAACAAGAGAACAACATGGGCCCTATCATGACATTCTAAAGTGCATCGTCACTCGTCAAAAGTCTATTCAAATTTAGTAGGATGTCCAGTTCACATTGGGAGGGGTTTCGTTATCAAACGTGGAGCGCATGGCGCAACAAGGTGTTCCTAGGTTTTTTAATCAGTCATATGGGTGTGTTTTGGGCGTAACATCATTTTAAACCAATGAGAATGACATCTGTCATTCCTTTAACGTATAATGCGCCGATATGTCAAATAAATGCATCGGTATTTTGGCATTCAACGGCGCATTTGAAGGGGTCATTCTTAAACCATGCTTTACTAAAACCTAGCATAGCCTTCACGCATTTGCACTTGTCTATTATTTGAACTCATTGGCAAAGTGAAACTAACTTCACCAAGGAGTCAGTCAACGACAAGACAGTTATATGCAGTTACTTTTTACTATTGACTGACAATGGGTTACCACCGAAAACATAGGCTGGAAAAAGCAACACTTACCCTAATATTGCTCAAATGACTGAATAAAACAACATTTATCCTGCAGAGGAGTTGCTTATATCTCGTGACAGTGCGTCTTCAGCTGTGCTCCATACGTGTCTCTCGCCTCTCCCCTAATCACTTTTAACCGTCATTACCAATTTGCAAATGATGGTGAATAACTACTCATCATGAGATGTACAGTATTTCGTAATATCTTTATTCTAATTATGTTTCCCATTGTAATCGTGCAATTTGTAATGCTTTGCATGGACGTGCGCTGGTGTGCGTTCATGAATGATAGAAGGATGGTGCGTGCACCTGCCAATATGACTGTTGACATGCGCTCTTAAAATAGCATATGAGCAACTCGCCATTGACTTCTGACCAGGTTTAGGTGGTGTATGATAGCGATTTTTAGACAACGCGCCAGGCCCCTCCCTAGGTTGTTAATTGCCACACCCCTGGTCGCAATGTTTAAAAAATAAACGTGCAAACAGCACATTTTTGTTACAAACAGAATCAACCTAAGCGTGCTCAGATGATGGGATAGACGAGGCACTGTTGCTCACCTGTCCATCTTCTTAAAGCCCAGTTTGGCTGGTTCGAGCATAGTTGCTCCGCAACGGAGCAATGCCAGACCGAACTTCCCGACCTCAAATGTTGTGGGCGGGGCTAAATTGGCACCCAGGCTAGATCCAAGCAATACAGCTGCAGGAATCCTATTGTTTTTGTGCTCATAATTATAAGGGGTTCAAGCAGCACAGCTGTGGGAACTCTTGTTTTTGTTCTCATTAAAAGTGGACACTACACACTATGGTCACAGACCCTAGTCTCGATTCAGATCCCAAAACATTGTTGTACAATGTATTGTGCATCTACAGGCGGCGCTATAATAATCGTCATAATATAATCGTAATAATCGTCCTCTGCTGTGGAGATGTCAACTTTTTTCACAATTTCATAATAATTGAAAGTAAAGTAAACTAGTCTGAGGCAGTTCATCTCAGTGTCAGTACATCATAGCTGTTAACATTGAGCTTTGAAAATAAGGGACATTTCCCGGGTTTCTCACGCAGAATACGGGAAAATGTCAACATTCGTCCCCCAACGTTGGAAGGGTTGCAGTATTAGTCCGTTTCATAATTGCAAACTTGTGCATTGGTCAGCTAAACAATACAACAAAGTAGCCAACTTTATTTACGCCTAACAACAGCCTATATTAATTTGGTCAACTTTATACAGCCCTAGGAAGGTTAAAGTTCTGTAGCCTAATTGATGGCCCTGTGCGCTGTCATTCTCTCTCCTGCACAAACAAAATATGTGCGTTCCAAGTAGCCTATATTGCGTAATTCTTCTTCATAAAGTTGAACAAATGCATTTGGTTATTTTAGAGATTTTAGAGAGAACATATAAATAGCCTGTCATGCAGTTTATGGGCTACAGTGCAGAGTTGGGAAGTTATGGTAGGCCAACTTGGAGTGAATATACAAACAGGGGGAATTCTTTCTCTACTCGTAGCTGAGTGGTAGGCCGATACACACAGCGTTCGGCCGTACACTATGCAGGTGCCACTGAATCGTGCTCTCACAACAACCACGCCTTCATCTTAAATAGTCTCACTGTCGCCTTCAAGCAAGCAAAACGATGCTTTGAAAACATCTGTTTCGTTGGAAGGGCAAGGTTGTAGCAACAGGACAACAGTACAGAGAATGACAAGTCCGATGGTAGAGCTATGTTATGAGATTGTTAAAATACGAGATGTTTACGGGAAAATATTAAAAGGGGAAGACAGCGGGAAAAAAGTTAAAATACGTGAGAAACCCGGAAAAAACGAGAGGGTTGACCGCTATGGTGTACATCATCTACAGACAATGCTGACAAATAATTATCCAAAAAACTTTAATTTGTCAAACCATATTTGAAAAAAAAAAAAAAAACACCCAATGAACATTATAAGGAAGTGACCCCTTATGACTTTCCTATATCTAACCATACAAAGGCCCTAACATAACAAAGGTTCAAGAACATAGCCTACACAATGATCAAAATTTGGTCAAATTTTAGAAAAGTAAAAAATAATTGAAACTTTGACCGTCTGCATGTATGCATTTTAATATACTCTCACACTCTCAACTCTGAGCTGGTCCGTAGTTCAAAGGTTCTCCACCTGCTGCCTAGGAGACTCTGGGTTCAGAACTCACCCGAGTCATGTCTCAAACTTGCCCAGTTATAGCAAGACTGCATTGTTATGCAAGCCTCAGCATTACTAAACCAGATGCAGATGAACATATTCTGAGAACATATTCTGAGTTGACCACCAATAATGTGGAATAATCACAGGAAACACAATAGGATTCCCACAGCCGCCCTGCTTGGACCCTTCATCATTCTTACAGAAACAATAGGGCACAGCCTTCATTTCTGGGGATTCACAGCTTTGGTGTTCCAGCCCTAGTATTTAAATCATTATCCTGAGGTCTGAAGTCTGGCTCATTCTCCTGTGTTTCCAGATATTCCTCCTCCTGGGCAGATCCAGTTCACTTCAGTGCAGCCAGACTCTGTGTCCTTAAGCTGGTCACCACCAGAGGGCGCTCCTGGACCCCACAGGTTCAGAGTGACCTGGAGAGGTGGTGAAAAGCAGCACAGCATGGTAGTGGCAAGTTTGGGTCTAATGGTGACAGAACTGATTCCAGGAGAGAAGTATGACTTTGCTGTGACCACCCTCAGGGAAGATGGCTATCAGAGCTCATGTGTGGAGAGGTTTGTTCACACAGGTGAGAATAAATAATAGGTGAGAACAAGACTCATTCTCTTTGTGATGCAGGTGGCAACACCATGCAGCAATCTTTCCATGCACAGCTATGTGGTAGACCTTGTTTGATAATCAACTGTCCGGGACCTAATAGTAATTATAGCCCAGTAAAAGAATGCTGACCCATACAGAATTATTCTGATGTAGCCTATTTCATAGGCCCCCACAGCCTACCATGTTTGTCAACCAACTAGCCTACTCTGTATACATACAATGCAGCATTTTATGTGCACTAATGCTTGAGATGTTAACTGAAATTAGTGTGAGTGATGTGAGCGTTATTTGTCATAAAGTGGAGTAGTGAAAGCCATGTGATTATGATCACGATGTTACAACATGCCTCCACATGTCCCTAATATTCTCTGCAGAGGTTCCTCCACCAGAGAATCTCACTGTGGATTTGAACTCATTGACGGCCTCTCTGAAGTGGACCAAACCCGCCGGAGTGGACCAGGTGTCTTACCTGCTGGAGCTTCAGAATCAGAAATGCATAGAACCCGTCCACAGAGGTTCCCCCAATTATACCTTCACTGGCCTACAACCTGGAGGAGATTACACCATCAGTGTGTACACTGTGCTGAACAATGGCCGCCAAAGCAAACCAAGCAGCCAAATCTTTAAAATAGGTAAAGTATTGTTGGATGCAAATACATATTTCAGATACATTTTCACTTCAATTAGAGAGCATCATATCAATTGTTAAGACACTACAATAATTCATTCACTCACTTACTCTTTACAGTAATTCACAGGTTTCGCAGGTTGTCAAAATTTGTCATTTTCAACATTTGATATATTGTCTATGTCCTTTTTGCAGCTAAATATGGGTTTCGAGATTTGCAGATGATCACATTCTGTTTATTTTCATTTTACACAACGTCTCAACTTTTTTGGAATTGGAGTTGTAAAACCACACATCATACAGTTTTCACAAAGACGTTTAAGCAAGTTTTCAAAAAATGTTTCCAAATGGCTGAACTTCATGATTTTATTGCACAACAACCTTCTCAATCCTTCCAGAGATTCCAGTCCCAGAGCGTCTGGATGTGAGCTCCATCACTACATCATCTGCTAACCTCAGATGGGAGGTGTCTCCTGAGATGAAGCAGACTCCACACAGCTTCCTGGTCTCTTACCAGAGTGAGGGGACTGAGCCACAGTCCATGTTTACTGAGTCATGCAGCACAGACATCACAGGCCTGGAAGAAGAAATGGACTACACTGTTAGAGTCTACACTCAGCTCCAACATGGAGTCAAGAGCCAGCCTGCTTCTGTTCACTTAAAGACAGGTGAGATATAATTTATAAAGGTATGTACATGGACACCACTGAATCTTCTAATAAGACTTTTTAACACAATTACAAAATAAATTATTGACAGTCCCTAGATAAAACCTAAAGGTTTTTTTATTAGTTCTAAGCACAACTCCATTTGGAAGTGCCGATTCAGACCTCCATATAGGGCCCTAAGCAAAATCTTGCTATGGGGCCCTCCTACCTAAACTATGTGGGACACAGTCACACCTGACACCCCAGTGCTCCCAATACAATCATCCCACCCCATTTTAGATGTCTACGGAAATTGCCAAAAATAATTGTGTGAATCACCTTCACAGCTGTAAATGCCCAGTTTTAAGGTCTGGTCTGGTCTGCTTGCTTTTGATGCCTGCTGTACATACTGTATCTGTTTGTGCTAGTACTGGCTAAGGCCAACTGTTCTTCACCTGTGTCTGTAGCCTAGTACTTGCCAAAGACATCTAGCCTACTGGACTGTCCCCCCTCTGATACCCCTCAATATATTTTATAACGTAGACTATTTCAACTATCATTTTAATACTCCATGATTATAATTTACTATGTGCATCTATTGTCTGGTGAAGTGTTTTCTTTTTTTATTTTATGTGAATGCTTCAGTTTTTTAATAAATAGTGAAGACCTCTTTTAGGAACATGTTATATCCTATTGACATGAATGATATACTAGTACTAGACTTATAATATTAAACATGTTTTATTTATTCATTTACTTTTGCCCATATTGCATACCCATAATTCATTGAATTTTGTTGTTTGTAGGTCCATCTCTGAGAATCGTGTTGGTTGGAAAGACTGGAGTGGGAAAGAGTGCTGTTGGCAACACTATCCTGGGGAGAGAAGCATTCCACTCATATAACTCAGTCACACAAGTATGTGAAGGAGTGTGTATGGGCAGTCTGAGACCAGTTAAAGTGATTGGTACGCCTGGTATTTTACACAAAGACAGAGATGCAGATAATGTCAAAGTGAAATGTATGAAGTACTCCACTCCAGGACCCCATGTATTCCTGCTGGTGATTGCAGTGGGGACGTTTAGTAGGAATGAACAGAAGGCAGTCAGAACCCTACAGGAGCTCTTTGGGAAAAGAGCTGCAAAGTACACAATGATCCTGTTCAGTCACGGTGATAAACTGCATGGTCAGACTATTGATAAATATGTGCACTCTGCCCACCCCAAACTAAGGGAAGTGATAAAGAGCTGTGATGGAGGATACCATGTGTTCAACAACAACAGCAATGACCACACACAAGTTGTGGAGCTGATGAAGAAAATAGATGAGATGGTGAAGAGAAATGGGGGCGGTCACTTCACTGAGGAGATGTACGAAGAGAGACAAAGAGTCATGCGAGCCACAATGGTGTCCATTCGGAAGAAGCTACTCACTGTTGGCGATGTTGGATGTGGGACAAGATGTTTGCGTATAACTTTCGTTGAAGACAAGTTTCCTGAAATATATGTCCCCCGTGTATTGGAAAATTATATTGCTAACATTGAAGTTGATGGGAAAGAGGTGGAGCTTAATCTGTGGAACACAGCAGGCCAGCAGGAGTATCCCAGACTGCGGCCCTTGTCTTACCCTGATACAGACGTCATACTCCTGTGCTTTGCCATAGATAAGCCAAGCAGTTTGGAGAGCATTTCAAAGAAGTGGGCTCCGGAGCTCAAACACTACTGTCCGAATGCTCCCATCATTCTGGTGGGCAACAAGAAGGATCTGCGCAATGATGAGCATGCACGTCGGGAACTAGCGAAGAGGAACCAGGAACCTGTTAAACAAGAGGAGGGTTGGGACATGGCCATTCGCATCGATGCCTTTGGCTACATGGAGTGCTCAGCGAAGACGATGGAGGGCGTCAGGGAGGTGTTTGAATTGGCCGCTAGGGCAGCGCTACAAGCCGAGAATCAAAGCGCCTGCCTCTTGTCATAGAGGCAGAGAGGATGCTGGGAAAGGGAGGGGAGGTGACGTAAACCAGGCCAACCAACAAAACAGAGGAGTGGGTATTAGAAAGGGGGGAGCAACGCATCCCCTGCTAAGTAGGGGGATGAGGATGGAGATGGAGACATCAAACCAGGCCAAAGGCTGACCTTGAGCTTATTAGATCCTCCATCTGGTCACTCAGTGATGCCACTGGTTAAATTGATCAAACAAGCAATTTTGGTTTATTTATCACATACTGACCCCACATCACATCACCCACATCACATACAGACCCCACATATGTACGCTGCACTGCATGGAGGCACCACTACAATGATAAAAAAAACATATCATAGGGAGGTTAGGGCTGTCATCATCATAACACAAAGCAGTGGTTTATAAGTAAGTATAAGTGTTAGTAAGAGGAGCAGGGGAAACAGTTTCTAGTATAATATGATTAATAATCCCTAAAGACACATCTGCATTTTAGAGAGGTTATAGAGAGCACTGCAGAACATAATAAGGGACAGAGCCATCATCCTCTTCACACATGGGGATTATCTGAAACACCAACCTGTTGATGAATATGTCAACAACACCACTCTTTACCTCCAACAGCTCAGCTGTGGGGTATACTACGAAGCACGTTAGACATATCTAGGCTATCTAGACATATTGAGGCTTCACAAAGCCTTGACTCTGGTGTATAAGTTAAGTGATACTACGATAGCAGTTATGTGATATACAGTATTTGTCAAACTAGGCTTTCAGCTCAGATCTGTGCGCGTTCTCGGTGTTGGGATGATATTGGCCACGTGAGCAACGTCTTTTTGTTGTTATGTCACAGGGTATGAATAGCTCAGCTGTGTGGCCAAGGCTATTCGTACTAGGGGTGTAAATAGACACTCCGAAAACAATTACTTTCGCATTTATGAGCGATAGCGTAATCTACACTGCGGTCATTTTTAGTGTCTAGCCTATAACATCAAATAAATCGATTGTCATCAGATGTTGTATTGTATGCACGAGAATCTCCGGTTCTGCTCTCTCCTGGTTTGAATCCTACCTCACAGGACGCTCGTTTAACCTATAATGGCTTGGACAGCTATCTGCACCTCACTATCTCACCACAGGGGTCCCCCAGGGCTCAGTGCTGGGCCCCCTTCTCTTTGCGATCTACACCACCTTCTTGGGACAGATTATCCGTTCGCATGGCTTCTCATACCACTGATATGGAGACGACACACAGCTCTATCTGTCCTTTCCACCTGATGACCCCTTGGTTTCAGCACGGATCTCGGATTGCCTCTCAGACATGGATGAAGGCACATCACCTCCAGCTGAACCTCTCAAAAACTGAACTGCTAGTCCTCCCAGCTAAACCTACCATACACCACGACATCAACATCAAATTTGACTCCCTGTCTGTCTCACCTACCAGGACTGCAAGAAATCTAGGAGTTGTTCTCGACAACCAACTAACCTTCTCAGATCATGTTGCCTCAGTCGCCCGGTCGTGCCGTTTCACACTCTACAACATACGGAAAATCAGGACTTACTTGACTCAAGATGCTACCCAACTCCTGGTTCAGGCAATAAAAAAGTAATCACACGACTTGATTACTGCAACGTCCCCCTGACAGGTCTCCCAGCCTGCACAGTGAAACCCCTTCAGATGATCCAGAACGTGGCGCGCGCCTGGTCTACAACCAACCCAAAAGTGCACATGTTACCCCGCTGCTCATCCAGCTACACTGGCTACTTATGGTGGCCCGCATCAAATTCAAGGCTCTAACGCTTGCCTACAGTACAAAGTAGTCTCCGGTTCTGCTCCCACCTTCTTGATTGCCCTCATACAGACATACTCTACCTGCAGACCGTTGCGCTCCTAAGACGAACAACGTCTAGCTCTACTACCGGTACGCTCAGGCAAATCTAAACTTTTCTCATCTGTTGTTCCTCGTTGGTGGAACACACTGCCAATTCCTACAAGGGCAGGGACATCCCTCTCCATTTTCAAAAAACTCCTGAAGACCCAGCTCTTTAGAGAACATCTCCTCTCATAGCACTACTTACAACAAGTCTTGCTGATGCTAGCACTTACCACCTGTCTTGAACTGACACTCAACTGTTTAAAAACAGCACTCACTGATACACCTATTCTTACTGTACTGTACCATTTTTAAATTGTCCTAAAATTGTTGAGAAAATTGCTTTAAAACTTAAACTGTTACCATGTTGTTAGTCGCTTTGGTTAAAAATGCCAAATGTAATGTAATGTAGGCCTAATGTAATTTTTGTAATCCACACTGTGCATTTTGTATTAAAATCGCATTGATACTGTACATTATGATGATACATTTTATTATGTCATAATACTGGACAGTGATAGTGTAGTGGCTAAGGAACTGGGCCAGCATGCAGTAGCTGCACACAGACACACACAAAGACTAAGTCCTGTGTACAGGGCTGCAACTCAGCTGTGGTTGAGTATTTAGAGACGTATATCCACTTGGCTGGCCATTGTGGTGCATAAAGGTACAGAGAGTGATGTTTCTCACTTGCACACCCTGAACAGTCAATGTGCTGTGATTGTTTCTTACGATTCCAGAGCCAGATAGTGCCCTCTTGTGGAAGTTTGTGGTACTGCAGTTACTCACACATCACACATACAGTATGTTGCTAACAGAAAACTGTAGACTTTTGCAGATTTTGTACTTTGTTTTTACTATCTTGACTAAGGACCATTTCAAAAGAGTTGTTAATGATAAAAAAATATGATGTAACACACTGCAGGGTCACGCAGAAAGAGCTTAATAAAAACACTGATTTGTGCTAAATTAGCCTGTGTGTACCTCAGTTCAAAGTGGCAAAGCTTTTGCACACTTTTTTTTGGGGATAGGTGCGTCGGAGATGACCATGGGTCGTGAATCAGTGGTTTTAGAAGCGATCCCGCACACTGTCCATTCCGCATGCAAAAATGTATTTGAATATAACGTTTCGGTCTCAGTGTTATATTCTGAGACCGAAATGTTGTGTTATATTCAAGTAAATGTTTGAATGCGGAATAGCTTGTGTGTACCTGAAATCCAATTAGTAAATGTTGTGTATGCGCTTCTCCCAGAGCTCGTAGCCTGTGTACCTGAAATCCAATTAGTAACTGCTGTGTATATCTCTGTTAGCCTAGAAATCTAGACGCACCCTAGCGGCAGCAAATTACATTTGCTTCCAGGGCTAGTCTAGCAACTCTCCGTTGGCTTGTGAGCTCGAAAAATTAAACTTCTATCAGGCCAATCAAATCGTGTATAGAGTCGTTAGGCGGGCTTAACATAATGATTGATGGCAGAGTTGCAACGGTTTGGCTTGAATTCCCTGCTACTTGAAAACAAAGAAGATGGATGTTGCGGTTGGCCAACAGTGTGACACGAGTTAAGCTTGTTTTAAGTTGGCAAAAGTTTGAACTAGCCAACTAGCTCCGCTGGTGGGAAAACACATGGGACTCAGCGTTGTCCTATAGTGTGCAGAGGGAATTTGAAAGACAACCGATTATCCCGCCCCTCGGACTGAGCACTGCGAACGGTGAGTGCCCAGACCCTACATTTTAATGTGGGTCTGGCTCGTCAGGCTATACCTCTGTGCTTCCCTGCAGCTCTTTGCCATGGTGTTGGCCATGTGTTTGTTTCGAGGGATCCAGTAGCCCCACACATGTCCATCACAAGCACAGCACATGAAGAGGAGGAGGAGGAGGGAAAAAGAACAAGAGTAAAATCAACAGCAGTGTTTTGATGTTGCATGTTGATTTTGCTGAATGGTTCATGAGAGTGTGTGATCAGCACCCTGTGTGTGTACTTCACAGCTGGACCTATGGGGTACACACACACACACACATACACAGAAAACACACAAGCATGATTATGCCAAAAGAATCAAGTCAACAGTAAATAAAAAGAGTAATGTGTTGGTGAGCAAACAAAAAAATAAATAAATAAATAAAGCAGCAGCCTAAATATGAAAATAGCAACAATCAGAGCAGTTGTAGCAGTTAACATCACCATAACCAAACCCAACCCCTAACCCTGACCTTAACCATAACATGTCATGTAGATAGTTTGTTGATAATCGGAGCATCTGTAGTCTGTCTGTAGCTACTCAAGTAAAGTGTGATCACTTTAAGAAACCATAGATTAATAATTCATATGAATGTTTGTGAATGTGAATTCATATGAATGTGAATCGTGCTGTTACATTGTGAATATGTTTGTGTTTTTGCATTAGTGCATTGTATTGCATTTGTACTTGTATTGTATCTATTGTATTTGCAGATGACACCTGATTGATATTAAAAACAGATCAGATCTCTCTGTTCAGTTATTTTATGTCTGGTTGATATACTCATTCTTTTGATTGTAATCTAATAACTATTTATCTGCATGCTTTAACAAATGTGTCAGCTTGTTGATATCCCAATAATTAGGCTAATAGCAAATGCTGTGTTGTATACGTGTACTTCCACTTTATTACTGAGTTACTACACAGTACTCCATCTCATTATTAATAAGTAAACAGCCAATGTTTAAAGCAGGGGTGACGGTTCAAGTTCAAATGTATTTCCATGGCACATTATCAGACACATTAGCTAATCAGTATGCTTTACACATTTACAAGATGCAGATTCAGAGGAGGTGCTTGGAGCTCTGGGATTAGGGATATGGCTCTGGGAGTTAAAGAGACCTTAGAATGCACAAATTTCATTCATAAATGTTACTTTTGACATCTAGAAAAGCACCACATGTGAGAGGAGCACTGTATAGTCAAAGTCTGTCTCTTCAAGTCGGTCCAGGGATTAGTCCTATTTACTCATGCTGATGCATTTCTTGAACAACAGGTGGCAGTAGGCTATACGATGCACCATGTAGATCAAACACCGTAAAGAGAGAAAACAAAAGTAGGCTAAAGTGCGAGAAAAGAAAGCAGCAATCAACCTCGCAGTACACATGTTGGGGATATTGTTTTCCCCAAGTGTGTAACAACTGTGCTTTATGTCATGAGGAGATGATGAGACGCTTTTATCCAGAATATAGTCATCCAGCTCTGGATCAGGTACTGACATCTGTCAAAACTTGTTGAAGGAAGTTTCGCGGTGAATCTTAAGTTAGCGTAGGCTACGTCTGTTTATGTTCTTTCATTATATTAAACAGGGTTCAGCCATGGCAGTATTTCTGGGCCTATTTAAAATAAATCGAGCGTTTAAAAGTTAGGCTAGGAAAAGGATTGTGATACTGTCATCCCAAAGGCTGTGCCATAGGCGTCCCGGGCCCACAGCTGAACATGCTTGACAGGAAGGGACATGAAGCTTTCAGGCCGTGACATGCACAGACATGTGACAGTATGCACAAAATGAAAGCAGTCATAGAACAACAACCTTCATTTGTGTGTGTATGCATGGGCGGATTATGAACTTTCGGGCCCCTTCACTTCCTACCACTTGGCTATCCTGTCTACCACAAGGTTTCTATAAATGCGGAAATTGTGCACAATGCTCAAATTCGTCCAATACAAAGTGCTTCTCTCACCCCCGCACTGGCAAGACATTTCTTATTTCTTCATTTATAAATTGCAACACCACACATGCAATATATCTTCTAAAATGTCCCTGTGGACTGGCTTATATAGGGCAAACAAAACGCCAACATAAAATACGGGTATCTGAACACAAGACTGCCATTCGCACCCAAAACTCAACATATGCCATGGCGCGACATTACAAGGAGGCCAATCGTGGTTCTCCGGCATCTTTAAGATTCTGGGGAATAGAGAAGATCACAGCCCCACCCAGAGGTGGTGATATTATCAAAAAGTTCCTGTGCAGGGAAGCTTATTGGATACATGCACTTGGCACTTTAGAACCTTTAGGCCTGAATGAAGAACAGAATCTATCATGCTTTCTGTAATGTTAAACTATGTATTTGTCTAACAATGTAAACTATGTATCAATTACTCTTTTTCCCTATTGTATTGTGAACTATGTAGGCCTATGCTTGTTTATTTAAGCTACGTATGCTTGTTCGATCATTTTAATCACTTTTCTGGCTTGTGGGCAATTTGCCTTTAATGACTAATGTGAGTGTAGCTCCTTGGTAGCTTTGGGTGTATCTTCAGGTAGCCAACGCCCCCTTTATGCTCAATCACACCTGTTGGTAATCCTTATTAGGGCCTTACCCCCCATTCCTTCCAAAGACTCTGATGAAGATGTGACTACATCGAAACGTTAGTCTACGTGTAATAATGTTCTGCACCTTTTACTAAAAGAATAAAGAAAATTAAGAAGACATCTGAGCTGCACAGGCGTCTCTCCTTTTCATCTCCCGGCGCCTTCCCGTTTTGATACTTCTCCCGGGAAACTCCCGGAATTTGCATGACCATCAAACTTAATTTTAAAATCACCGATCCATTCATTTTTTCTGTTAGTCTGACATTTCCCGGATTGCCAAATTGGGTATGATATACATCCTATACATAGCCTAAGCTATAGCCTACAATGACTTACTTTCAATTTCAATCCTTTTGTCATAAAACCTGGCAACTCAAAACCCAAACTAGATGTACCGCATAGCGGTACAAAATATGACCGCCGCTCAGTCCTATACATCTGTTCCGCGAAAATAAATCACACTTCAATTTGTCTCCATATTTTACTCCATCCCCCACTCTTGAAACTTTTGTGTATGCTTGTTTGGCATGCCTGAGTGTGTGTGTGTGGCTGCACAGAAAGTAGCCTACTGGTGCTGAAAAGGTGAATAGATTGTAGAATAGCCAAAGAAGATGTAGCATTGTTATAAAACCTTTAAAATCTCTAAACAATCACAGTAGGGCAGTTCATCCATTGCAACTGGATTGATGAAAGGTCACTTACACCTGTAGGCTACATTGTATTTGGGAAAAGCAAAAGGTATCAGCATAATGTTATTTATTTATTTATTTATTTATTTATTTATTTTTATGTATTTATAAACAGAAACATCTCTGTTCCATGCCGTTTTCAACAGTTATCAAAAACAAAGGTCATTTTTGGATGGATGGATTTTTTGTGAATGTTTCTTCTTCTACATAAGATTTTAGTCATCTTTAGTTCATGTAATACTTTATTGTCAATGCACAAATTAAGTAACAGTAGTCTGAAACGTTATTGTTAATGCACAAATTAAGTAACAGTAGCCTAGTCTGAAACGAAATGCTGTTTTACATCTAACCAGTGGTGCAAATAACTGACATGTCCAAATGGGCCTTGATGAAATCGGCCGCTAGACTGTTCATACACATTTTAACGGGCCAAAGTTGAAGAGCTTTTGTCCGTTATTGTTAAGGCAAATATAGACTGATTCATGTTCCCTTGCATTGTGTAACTGAGGTCCATGGCTAGTCTGGCTTTCATCAGACCAAGCAATCAAAAATTTAAGAAATCAAAAAATAAATAGCGGGCAGATCAGGCTGGGTTCACCCAGCCTAGTCCATAGGCACCCTATATTGTTTAATTTTCCGATTGAGATATACACGCTCTGGCTATTCTAAATGCAACAATGCATCAGGGAGTTATGACAAAACGGTAACTAACAAACTAGATCCAAATAGAAAGCTGTTAGCTTCCCTAAGCTACAGGTAGGATTATAAGGTAGGCCTATTTACAACATAAATTGTCAATAGGCTATGCTGGTTAATAACAAAATAAAATCTCCTTTGGAAACCAATGGTTTCGCCTTACAGTATCAAGCGGACTTAAACTGTCATATCGCGGGCTTAAAAGTTGTAATAACATTCATGCAGCTCCATGAGTCAAGCGAAAGCCTTGAATGAAGTAGCCACTTCTAAATGGGACCCACTACACAGTAGCTTAAGGTGTGTTGCTAAAGCAGCCATGAAATGAAGGTGTCATTGTTTGGATACTTCACACACACGTGCTTTTTAATTTCACAGACTACAACTACCAAGCTGTAATCAAAGCACATCGATTCCCCTCTCACACCCTGCACGCACTTAAAACAAAATAAACAGGCGTCTCAGTCTCACGATGTATAGGCAAAACTGTATCAGACCGGGTGTAACGTTGGTAAAATCTTCCATTGCACAGAATGATTTTGTAGCACGTGCAATAAATGACAGTCGAAAGATACAAACAGTGCTGCTATCAATTTGCTTGGTATAACCGCATTTATAGTTTTCTACAAATGCAATCAATCAAATGCCTCCATCACTCAACCAACGCTAAAGGTAACATTACCTAGGTCCTTATTGATATTACAAGATTAACGTACCTGCAGTAAAAACCAAGCATGTCCGATAAACATCCTCAGATTTATTTCGGCTTCAAGAAGAAATGGGAATTACACTTCATGTGAACATCGTCCTATCCTTATTAGATGTTCGCTGCGGTAAATTACAGTCCTTGTAGGAAGCGCCCATTGTTTTTTTCCAACCCACTTTTAACTTCCAACAAAATTACGCCTCACTGCAACGATCTACCATCTAGTGGACAAACGACTACTTATCGCCAATACTGAAAATGCAGCCATGATGATGATGATGAATATTTATTTTGGCTTTCTTTTAATCCTACTGAATTTGTAATTATGTATTGGCCGTTCTAATACCGATAGTATGTGGGTGCCTGTGTGTGTGCATGTGTATATGTGTGCACCGCCATTTACAGGCCAATGAGTGTACAGTCACTAAATGTACACATAACCTAATTTTTTTTAGACCCCCATGGATGAAATTCTCTTAAACTTGGCATATCCCCAGAGAATGCCAGGTCAATCATACACATAAAATTTGGTGCAGTTCTGAACATCTTAACTGAAGATAGGGGCGATTAAAGCAGAATAATATTGCATTTTCATTTTTTACCGGGGGTGGGGGTGCAAATCACAAATGAGTGATTATGAGCCAGGTTGATGTGGGCCCTTGACACCAACATACCATAAAAAGATTCTTCATCCTCAGTGCCACGGTTCAGGTAGTTATTTAGGAAAAACTGTTTTTTTTTGGGTTCGGGGCCCAGCACTTGGGGCGGGGTGGTGGTGGTCCCGGGGGACTAAAATGAAATTTTTCCGTAAAAGTCTAGTGGGGCTACATACCCACCAAATTTCATGTACCCGGTGATTCGGTGTCCCGGGTATCAATGACCAAAAATTCAGGGAGTAGATGACGGAAAAATTCTTGAATTGTGTGCATGTGTGCGTGTACAAATTTATGTTTATGTGTGTGGGTGTGTGTGTGTGTGTGTATGCGTGCTTGTGTGTTTGCCTCGTATGTGTGTTTGTGCATGTGCATGCATGCGTATTATATCTCTACTGTGTGAGTATGTGTCATCACATTATGATTACTGTAAATGTATGTGTGTGCGTGTGTATCTGTTTATGCACATGTGTGCACATGGAATGGGTTAACATGACCCCTGGAGGCAAATATCACGGAAAAAATTGGTCATCCTAGGCCCTACAGTTCTCAAGAAATTCACAGAGAACTGTGTCGCCCTACCCTCCTTCGGGGGTCCAGTCCAGCGGGGGCTACAGATCAAAACGAAGAATGACGGTTCCATGCTATCCATGTGGGGGGGTACATGCCCACCAAGTTTTGTGTACCCCAGTCTTTCAGTGTCCCGGGAATCCTTGTTGGTGTACGTTACTAAATGTACACATAAATTATTTTATTGTAAGGCCCCCCATGAACGAAAGTACACAAAACTTGGCATGCATTCGGAGGGTGTCATAATGATCCTACACTTTTAATTTCGTGCAGTTTTGACCTTGTCAGCCAGAGATATTGTGATGAAAACACCTAATTTTTTGCTTTTGAATTTTTAACTAGGTGGCGCTATACATGAAATAAGTGGTAATGGGATGGGTTGACATGCCCCCTTAAGACCAACATACATAAAAAAGGTGGACCTCCTAGGCCCTACGGTTCTCGAGTTATTCACAGAAAACTGTCTCCGGCCACCTACAGGCCAGTTGGTGTATAGTAACATAAATTAATTTATTGTGTGGCCCCCCATGAACGGAATTCCACAAAACTTGGCGTGCATACAGAGGGTGTCATAATGATCCTACACTTCCAATTTCGTGCAGTTTTGACTATGTTAGGTCACAGATACCTTCAATTACAACACCTCATTTTTACTTTTTTTGTGTTTAACTAGGTGGGCTATACATGAAATGAGTGGTTATGGAATGGGTTGACATGGCCCCTTGAGATCAACATACAAAAAAATGGTCCTCCTAAACCCTACGGTTTTCGAGATATTCACAGAAAACTGTGTCTGCCCTACCCTCCTTTCGGGGTCCAGTCCAGCGGGGGCTACAGATCAAAACGAAAAACGATGGTTCCATGCTATCCATGTGGGGTTACATGCCCACCAAGTTTCGTGTACCCCGGTCTTTCAGTGTCCCGGTAATCGCTTCGCTGCGCGGCGGTCATAATAAGGAAGCGGGTGCAAATGCAGCCACTGAGTCGGCAAGTGGGCTAGTTGGATAGCCTATGTCAAATTGTTAGAAGAAACGTTGTGATTAACACATCACATTATCTGTTCTTGAGTGTTGTGTTCATACGCAATAGGCTAATTGTGTCCTCGGAATATCCTAGGTGTTTTAGAGGAAGACTGCAGGCACCAGGTGGCACACCGAGGTGAAGTTAGTTTGATATTTGATATTCATATATTTGACAGATATTCAATTTTTTTTAAGGTATTGAGAAAAAAAACAGAATATGTATAGAATGTTTCCATAGGAAACAAATGGGTACTATAAAATAGTATGTGCAAAAATTATATTAATTTGAGGTGTGTCTGATTAGTCCCATAAAGGATATTCTGCATTGGTTTGGTGTCCCTACGTCACTTCCCTTGGGGGGGGGGTATTGAAAAAGGAGACCATTCCTTATAGGAAACGATGCATTTTCTTTAAAATATTAATATAAAATAGAGTGTGCATTCAATTGTTATAGAAAGAGGTGTGTCTGATGAGTCCCATATAGGATAGCTATTCTGCACTGGTTTGGAGTCACTAGGTCACATGGCTTGGGAGGTATTGAAAAAAGGAGACCGTTTCTTATGGGAAATAATTGTTGCAAGAGTCTCAAGGAGGCTCAGATAAAGTCGCTTCAAAACTTTGGTGTTTTCGAACCCCTCAGATAGAGCCTCTTTTCAATTATTTTCAGCCACTGACTTAGTATGTAGATTCATATTATGTAAATTGGGAGATTATTGTTTATTGTTTTGAGTGTATAAACAGGTAGTTCATTGTTTACCATTTGGCTTTATGTAGAAAGATGAGTTATGCTAGTTAGCTCAGTGAGCAAACCATCGTCAATAGTCAATACATGTAGCCCTACTGATAGATATGTAACGGGAGTATTTTGCTCTCCATAAATATCCTCTGCGTTGTGTTTTTAAAAGAAAAGTTGAAATAATGCAACGTGACGTTCGATCAGAGTCTTACTGAATTTGTTTATTTTCGTACACAGGCTATCACATTCAGGTGCTCGTGTTGCGTGAAATCTGACAAACCCACCCGGGGTAGTGGGACACTTAATTAAAAGTTCATTTTCGCGGGGCCTAGCCCCACGTCACACCTACACCACACCCCCTTACCCTTAGATTCCCGTGGGAAAATAAAGAAAATTCAAAAACTCCAAAAAGAAAAGCACAACTCATGTGGGGAAATTCAGGGAAACAACATTAACCCTTCTACAGATACACTGCTTACAAGGATTAAAAATGTTGAGTATACAAACTATATATTTCTGATTCATTTTACAAAAAAATAAGGATTTGGATGGATGAAATATGTTCAAAAAATACTAAAATGGTACAGTGACCCAAAAAACAGTTAGCGTAAGCTAATTTAAAATAAGAATTCCTTGTTAATTCAGAGAGTTTGGAAAAAGAGGAATAAATATGATGGCAAGTTTTAAAGCATATTTAGGCTACAGGCATTTCTGTATACATTTGATGTTTATAAATCATCTTAGTGAAAAATATGTAAACTTAGAAGGTTAAAATATCTCATGTCGTGAGCGACTTGCGCGACAAAAACGACAGATTTATTATTTAGCAGCTGCATTTTACCATTGACAAAAGTGATTTTGCAACTTTGGTAGCTCTTGGTCTGAACGCATAGTTAGACAACAATCAGACAGCAATTTTCCCTCTATAACCTTTATAATGTAATAGCACATAATATTATATATAATGCTGACTTCATATAATGCAGCACCAATGCCAGCTTGACTAGATGATGAGGGAGAAACTGAATAATCAACACCCATTTCTGATGATGAGGATGATGACTGAAGTGATTTATTATTATGAAATGTCTCCATTCAAGAAACTAATGATGAACTTGACTTACTTACCCTAAAAAACATATATTTTGACCTTTTAATTACATTTGTATCAGGTTTTAAGCCTGAGATACGGAAAAATCTCCAAATGGCGGCCATTTTGGACGCCATCTTGAATATCTCAGAGAGCACAAGGGGGATTCACGGGGACTTTTAGTATGTCATTCCTAAAGGTAGTCTGAACATATCCTGAGCATATCCTGACACATTCAGCTTGTTACTCATTTGTTCCGGGTGTAACTCTATTACTACAGGACTATTGGGACTTGACTTGGACTTGAAGACTTGGGACTTACTTGTGACTTGAGTGCTAAGACTTGGGACTTACTTGTGACTTGAGTGCTAAGACTTGGGACTTACTTGTGACTTGCCCAACAGTGACTTGGTCCCACCTCTGCAATATAGAAGGCTCTCTATTGATTTTAATGAGGAGGCCTAGGCCTTAAAGTTACAGTATTTCTATCACAATTTACCAGACTTTGACCTTTTGTCGGTTTTTAACAAAATTCTGACTATGATTGTTCCTGGTATTGCATCATGAGCACTGCGCCTATTGCATTCTACTGTTGTTAGCCTTAAGCCTAGCTCAGTCATTATGCTATACCACATCTCCCTCCATTGGAAGAGCAAGCTGCATTGAGCGTAATAAACTGCATTTAGAATGGCAAATCCACATTTCTAGATATTTTGGTGAAAGTAACTTAAAAGTAATGCAATAGTAGTGTAATGCCTTACAATTCAGAGACAGTAATATTATAATGTAACAAATTACTTTGAAATGACAGTAATAAGTAATACATAATACATTACGATTTTGAAGTAACTTAACCAAAACTGAATATGTCCTATTGAAGGATTGTTTTGTCTCCCAGTGCAGTCTCAAGACCATGGAGGAAATTCAAGGAGACAGGCAGTTGCTCTAGGAGAGTTATGCAGAGTGGTAGACGGTCCTTAACCCAGGAACAGGACCAGTATGATCTGCTCCTTTTGTTGAAGGAGGAATAGTAGGAGCCCTGCCAGAGCCCTACAAAATGACCTCCAGCAGGCCGCTGGTGTGAATGTCTCTTACCACATAAAAACAGACTTCATGAGGGTAGCCTGAGGGCCTAATGTCCAGAGGGACCTGTGTTCACTGCCCAGCACAGTGAAGCTCAATTGGCATTTGCCATAAAATACAAAATTGCCAAGTCCGCCACTGTCAAGTTGCACCACAAACTGTCACGAATCTCAGTGATGGCCGTGTCCACATCTGGGAGCACATCCCCCAACACCATCAGTTGTCTCATGAGGAACATGCCCCAATGTCGTCAAGCATGTGGGGGCGATACCAACTGAGTACCATTTTCAGTTGCTGTGATGGACTACAAATGGACTACACTGACGCATAATTTTGTCACTTTGATTTTCAGAGGGTCTTTTAATTCAGCCCTCTGTTTCCAAAAACCAATGTGACATCCTTTCATTCCTAACATATTACCCAGTCCATATCCAGTGTTGGGGAGTAACGGAATACATGTACCGGTGTTACGTATTCAGAATACAAATTATGAGTAAGTATTCCGATACAGTTACAAGTTAAATAGTTGGTATTTAGAATACAGTTACACTGTTAAAATCAATGGATTACATGACGATACTTCTCTGTTTCATAAGTTTATTCACTCTCTAAATAAATTAAGGCCACTCCATTTCCCAGAAGCTCCTGAAAACAATCTATGATTAAATTGTTTCTATGATTAAATCCAACCCCCGCCATCTTGCACTAGCATCAAAACGCAGCCAGCGCGCATTATGGACCCGTCATCGGAGACCCTGAAAATTGCACAGCAAATTAGGAGTAAAGTAAGTGGAGGTAACTCCTGTTCCTCACTGATCGTGGTTCCTGATGTCTGTTCAAATGATATTTTACCAAGTATTAATAGCTCAGGCTACTTCGGCCAATCGGTTACACAGTTTGCTAATCAATAAACAAAGCCTAGTTCACGTGTTGATTTAGACCTACAATAAAACCAATCTCTAAAATAGGCACTGCATATTCTAACTTATAATAGTTTATGGATTCTTTTTTTTTTAATTAGATCTACATTTATGTTTTAAAATGCAGCCTCTGAATAATTATTCTTGTGAGTAGCATATTTTAACGTGCAGTTTTTGATTGTCATTACGCGATAACGTTCATTTTGAGAGCACTGATATACAGTAGCCTATAGTGTTTACATTTACAGGTCATTTGCGTTCCACCTGTCATATGCGCCCCTCAATTGTAGCCTACTGGGTTGATGCCACCGAAAAATCTCACAGGCACACCTTAATTATAATTTCTGGCTACGCCCTTAAAGTAGCCTATTTATTTAGTTTGTTTTAATTAGCCTAGTCGCCTGCTGTAGTTTTAGTGGTCACCTTGCTATTTTAAAGTTGTGTAGCTTAGTTGACTTTACATTCTCCTATGTGGGCCTAACACTTCAGCCATTTGGAACAGAAGAACACACCAGAATATGCCTGTTTAGTAGGCCTAAGCAGGATTTGATGGCCGCATTCCTACACTTATAAAATGCAATTCAATGCGGAAGTAATCTAAGTATTCAGAATACTTTACTCAGATTGAGTAACGTAACGGAATACGTTACAAATTACATTTGTGGGCATGTATTCTGTATTCTGCAACGGAATACGTTTTGAAACTAACCCTCCCAACACTGTCCATATCAAATAGATATCTAGCATGTTTTTGTTTTCATTGAGATATGATGTGTTTTCAAAGTGTTCCTTTTGTTGAGCAGTTTATTTTTGGAAACCTTACATCACAATAAGAAATATGTGAGTGTGTGTGTGTGTTATTTGATTGTGCAGGTTTTAATTACATCTTTACAGGGCCTTTTATCAGTCTCTCTTATTTTCTCATATTTTGATGCCAGGATTTTCACTGTAGTTGCACTTACACACAACAAATGTTCTATCCCTATATGCTGATAGGCCATTTGTAGAGGGATATGTTTATAGCCTACCATTCATAGCCTTTATTTAGGCCTATATTTTCATGATTTAACATTTTATCCATAAAACTATTTTATCTGACTTACAATATTTCTGAATATATCCAATAATACTTCTGTAAACACTTTTGTATACAACAATTAACACATTGATTTTTGGGCTACCTTTCTGATTTGGAAATATGGGCCTAAATGTGTGCATATTTCGGTAGATAATGACTCATTTGCATATCTAAACATAGGCCTAACATTTATTTGTAATGCAAAAACATTTGAATAAACAAGTGGGTACGTTTTGGGGCAGCTGTGGCCTAGGCTACTGGTTAGCACTTCGGACCTGTAACCGGAAGATTGCCGGTTCCAACCCCGACCAGTAGGCACGGCTGAAGTGTCCTTGAGCAAGGCACCTAACCCCTCACTGCTCCCCGAGCGCCGCTGTTGATGCAGGCAGCTCACTGCGCCGGGATTAGTGTGTGCTTCACCTCACTGTGTGTACACTGTGTGCTGTGTGTGTTTCACTAATTCACGGATTGGGATAAATGCAGAGACCAAATTTCCCTCACGGGATCAAAAGAGTAGCCTATACGTTTTATTACAGTGCATGAAAATGCACTGTACTGTTATTCCAAGGCTTTTTCTTCTTCTTCTTCTAAGCAGTTAATGCAGCTTAAACCGTTTAGCATTAGAAACTTCATTCAAACTATGTTAACGTAGGTCTTACTTATGACATGTGGGCTTTGTATTTTTCAACTTTGTAACTTTTATACTTTTTAAACTATTAATTAAAAACTAGTCAAAATTTCCCCATAGACTTAACATGGGCTGATGACATCACAATAGAGCCGTTAAGCAATTAGAATCCTATGGCAGGTGTTCGGGCCACCTGGACCAACTGCCAGTCTCAGGCTTTAAGCATACAAACTGGCCCTATTAAGACTACACATCCTGTTCAACTGCTTCCTCTGCCAAAAACTGTTTCAAAATAAAAGTCCTCACTACAATATTTCACTTTAAACTACTGAACTTTTTAACTGTTCAGCCATTGTAACTGTTACTTGTCATCAACTATGACTCCTACCCACTGTAGCTAGTTAGCTAAGTTAGCTAAGTCACATGGTTAGCATAGTTAGCATGCTAGCATGTTAGCATGCTAATTAACATTTTTAGCAAAACTGCTTAAAATGATTAGCTAAGTTAGCTAAGTCACATGGTTAGCATAGTTAGCATGCTAGCATGTTAGCATGCTAGTTAGCATTTTTAACAAAACTGCTAAAAATGATTAGCTAAGTTAGCTAAGTAACATGGTTAGCATAGTTAGCATGCTAGTTAGAATTTTTAGGAAAACTGCTAAAAATGATTAGCTAAGTTAGCTAAGTCACATGGTTAGCATAGTTAGCATGCTAGTTAGCATTTTTAGCAAAACTGCTTAAAATGATTAGCTAAGTCACATGGTTAGCATAGTTAGCATGCTAACATGTTAGCATGCTAGTTAGCATTTTTAGCAAAACTACTTAAAATGATTAGCTAAGTCAGCTAAGTAACATGGTTAACATAGTTAGCATAATTAGCATGTTAACATGTTAGTTAGCATAACTGCTAAAAATAATTAGCTAAGTTAGCTAAGTAATATGGTTATCATAGTTAGCATGCTAGCATGTTAGCATGCTAGTTAGCATAGTTAGCATAACTATTAAAAATGATTAGCTAAGTTAGCTAAGTAACATGGTTAGCATAGTTAACATGCTAGTTAGCATAGTTAGCATAACTGCTAAAAATGATTAGCTAGGTTAGCTAAGTAACATGGTTAGCATAGTTAGCATTTTAACATTGTTAGCATGTGATTTGCACCTGTATCAACTTCCAGCTGCAAATCTAGGCCCCATCAAAGAATCAGTTCAACTGATTGCACCTGTATCAACTGCTTTCTGCTGAACTAGGCCAACTCTCTCTGTATCTCTCCATTCTACAAGGATATAAGGCACATTTCAACCAACTTTCTATCCATTCATCCTCTTCAAACCATTCACTCATCCACCCATTAAACTATCTATCAACATCCATTAACCAATCTGCCGATCAACATCCATTCAACTTTCTGTCTATCAACATCCATTACACTATCTACATTTTTAAAACTATATACTCTGTCTCAGGCTTTAAGCATAGGATATGGCTCTGTTAAGACTGCCGTTAAGCAATTAGAATCCTAGGCCAGGTGGCCAGGCTATATTAAACCTCATCTACCTAGTTCAGTCATTCCAACTATTAAACCTCATCTACCTAGCAAATAATTTAACCTTTTACACTATCCACCTATTTAACTGTTCAGTCATTCCAACTATATTAAACCTCATCTACCTAGTTCAGTCATTCCAACTATATTAAATCTCATCTACCTAGTAGATAATTTAACCATTTAAACTATCCACCTATTTAACTGTCCAGTCATTCCAACTATATTAAACCTCGTCTACCTAGCAAATAATTTAACCTTTTAAACTATCCACCTTTCTGTTCAGTCATTCCAACTATATTAAACCTCATCTACCTAGTTCAGTCATTCCAACTATATTAAACCTCATCTACCTAGTTCAGTCATTTCAACTGTATTAAACCTCATCATGTTGGTTGTCAATTAGCACATCATCTGTTTTAACAATATATTTCACACCATATGTTTTGCATTTTCATGCACTGGTAATTCCCTGGAATTGCGTTTTCTAGTTATAAATGTTACCCCATTCACCTGTAGTGTCTCTCGCCTTTAGGTTTTCTGCTTGAGAATGAAACAGCTGCTCTTATCATGGATTATTTTACTACTGTTGGTCTAACAAATGAAGTGGCACCAATCAAGTTGTGCCACCTTGACTCTTACCGACACTTGTGTGTGGCCAATGGATATAACCCATACAAAACAACTCTTGCTAAATAACGATTGTACTCCAAGCACTAGAGGGCAGACGGGATTTATTTTCCACTGGCACTAAAATATAATCTGTTTCCGGTATTTTTTCTTCTGTTTTTCGACGAGGTTTATGATCTTAACGTTATCAGATATACTCGCCAGAACAACTGGATAAGACCTAGATGTGGAATTAATTTTGTCAGTGAGGATATGAATTGAATTTCTGACTTTTGTGAAGCGACATCATCTGTCGGGCATTAAGGTAAGTTTGGTGTTTTTTTTAGCCAGACAGGTCATTAGCTGACTAGCTAACTATGCTAAGTCGTAGTAAGTAATGTTTACAAGGAAATGGTTAGGCTAGGGTGCGTTCACAGTTTTGTATTTCTGCCATACACAAGGTCTTTACGTGTTTGGCTTGGTGATCCTCTGCATCCCTCACTAGTTTATGTCATTTGCCAGTATGATGTAGCTTATGTGACGGGATGTGAAACAGACTAACGGTAACTGATAACGGGAACACTGGAAATGCATGTAACATGGGACATTAACATTAGTAATCAGTTATTTTATATCCCTGGGTCCGTTTTATTATTGGTGTTGGTGATGAGAAGTTGACGATAAGCCTCCATCAACTCACTACTTGTGTCTTGAGCAATGGCCCTGAGCTAGGAAGCGACTAGCCAACCTCATCATCAGATCAGTAACGTTACCTGCATCAGGTATGGTCATTTGGTTATGGTATTTATCAGACGCTTTTGTCCAAAACGACATACAAATAACAACAATACAAAGTTACATTTAGGGAGACAGTAGCCTATATGACGCATGAACAATAAGCACACACTATATAGATGAAAATTGTGGGACAGGGAACTGGCACTGCGGTGCAGTAGCCTATGTATCAGTGGAAGTGGAATGCAGTGAGATGTTGTATGTTCATGGAGGTAGTACTAAAAGTGAAGTCCAAAGTGATCAGCCTACCTGTGCAAGATTACTTATTACAAGCTATATAAAGCATAATGGTAAATTGCAATAGAAATAGAAAGCCATTCTATGTAAAGTTATATTCAGTTGATAATGTTATGTGGAGTTGTAATAATTAATTCATACATTTTCAATCTATGCAAGATTACTTATTACAAGCTATACAATGAGTAATGGTAAATTGCAATAGAAATAGAAAGCCATTCTATGTAAAGTTATATTCAGTTGATAATGTTATGTGTAGTTGTAACAATTAATTGATAAGTTGTCAACTATTGAATTAATTGACAACTACTTTGGTAACCAGTTCATCTCATTGTGTCATTTTTAAAGAAAATACCTATAATAATAATAATATTAATGATGATGAAATATGAATAAATATGAATAATATTTAATAATACGATTTTCTACTTGCTCGTCATGACAGTGAACTAAAATATATCTTTGATATGTGGGTAAAACAAGGCCCGTGAGGACATTACACTCCTAACACATCCATGTTAAATTAAATTAATAAATGGGCTTAATCTGATCTGACACCCACACATCTCTTCTTGAGTCACTTATCACATCCCTGTCACTTTTTAGTGTAAGGCAGCACTCAGTGTCATACTGTGAAAAGTGAACTAAGCAAGTGGGAAGTAAATTGAGCATTTCACTGCACATTATACTTATAACTTGTATATTATAAATGTGTATGTGACAAATAACTTTTGAACTTGAATTGTTGCCTTGTTGCCTCTTCTCCCCTCTCCCTAGTGCGTGCCGCGCGTGTGTGTGTGTGTGTGTGGTGTGTGTGTGTGTGGCGCGGTCATGTGCGCATCGGTGAAGTACAGCTCCCGCGGCCCGGCGCTGATCCCGCGGATGAAGACCAAGCACCGGATCTATTACATCACTCTGTTCTCCGTGGTGCTGCTGGGCCTGCTGGCCACCGGCATGTTCCAGTTCTGGCCACACTCCATCGAGTCCAGCGCCGAATGGACCCTTGAGCGCCGCAGCGTCCACGACGCCCCGCTGGCCCGCCTGGCGCCCAACAGCCCCCTGCCCGAGAGGGGCGACCTCAGCTGCCGCATGCACACCTGCTTCGACGTCTACCGCTGTGGGTACAACCCCAAGAACAGGATCAAGGTGAGTGATGTGTGTGTGTGTGTGTGTGTGTGTGCGCGCGCGTGTGTGTGAATGAGTATGTATTGCTTCCTACCTTTACAAATCCCAAAACGTAATAAACATGAGGTGTTGTGTTGTGTTGCGTTGTGTGCCGTGCGTGCATGTGTTCACCACTGCTGCTACCATGTGAACCACATACAGTCCGCAGCAGCACTGCATGTGTGCACAGGATTGTGTCTAATGTCCAACTTAAACTGAACCTTCTATTAACCTCTTTGTGTGTGTGTGTGCGTGCGTGCGCATTACTACCATGTACTATCAACCACATACATAGTCAGCAGCAGCACTGCATGTGTGCACAGGATTGTGTCTAATTTATTGCATCTCTGGTGCAACAACTTAAATTGAACCTTTCATTTGTGTGTGTGTGTGTGTGTGTGTGTGTGTGTGTGTGTGTGTAGGTGTACATCTACCCGCTGCAGCGGTTTGTGGATGAGGAGGGCGTGGCGATCAGCAGCACGGGTTTGTCTCGTGAGTACAACGAGCTCCTGAGCGCCGTGTCCGACAGCCACTTCTACACGGACGACGTCACGCGCGCCTGTCTCTTCCTGCCCTCTATAGACGTGCTCAACCAGAACTCCCTACGCATCCGGGAGACCGCGCAGGCCCTCGCATCATTACCACGGTAACACACACACACGCACACACATATGGTCAAAAACTTCATCATCTCTCACAGACACACATGTACACGTTGGATCAGACTGGGTGTGGTGTTGAAAAATATGGTGTATGGTTGGAAATAACTGAGGTTGACCTCTGTGTGAAATAAAGGTTTTTGCTTCAGGGTTTGTGGTAAGACTGTGTGTGTGTGTGTGTGTGTGTGTGTGTGTGTGTGTGTGTGTGTGTGTGTGTGTGTTATCAGATGGGACCGGGGCATGAACCACCTGCTGTTCAACATGCTGCCTGGTGGACCACCAGACTACAACACTGCTCTAGATGTGCCCCGAGACAGGTGGGTACATACACATACACTCATTATGGCTTAAGACAGGTACTAATGCCTGCTCTGTACACATGGAGAGCCGTATACACACACACACACACAGAGAGAGAGAGAGAGAGAGACACAGACACGCATACAAACACAGACACACATACAAGCACACACCAGCATGGATGTTTGCATTTGTGTTACTGTAGATTCACCTGAAGACTTTGTATCTATATCTGTATCTGTATTAAAAACGGTAAAGCCCTGCACAGTATTGCTGTACGATAAGAAGGGAGGCTGTGTAAGGGTGTCTGTCCAGCAGAGGGCGCCAGCGCATCAGGCTGCTGTAGGTCTGACGTGGCTTCTTCTCCTTCGAAGGTTGAATCATCTGGTGCAGAAGTGTGTTTCATTTGAACTCTCTCCAGTGTAAATCCCACTCTACAGTCCAAAAAATCAGCTGTTATTTACAACTGCCATTGTTTCCCCTTCACATCAGAAGCCATCACACCTATACATACACTCACAAGAGCGTACATGTGTGTTAAGGACTGTGCGTGTATGTTTGTATCTCCATGGGTGTGTGTTTATTTGCAAACGTTTACATGTGTGTCTGTGTCTAGGTGGCTCCTTAACTAAAGCTTTTGGGAATTTCATTGGCTCTTTCAGCTGTGCTCTTTTTTGGCATGCGTCCTCATCAGCACCAGCTGTGTGTGTGTTTTATGATTTCTTACACCATATAATGAGAACAGATGAGTTGCTATTTGCTTGATTTAAGGGACAACTTTGATTCACATTAAGAATCCCTTTGTGTTTGTGTGTGTGTGTGTGTGCCTATACGGTATTCGACATGCAATAACAATCAGTGTGTGGTGTGTGAGCGCATCTACTGTATACATGTGTGTGCGAGATTGTAAACGTGTGCGAGCTGATGACTATATTAAGAAACTTTGTGTGTGTGTGTGTGTGTGTGTTCCAGGGCTCTGTTGGCTGGCGGTGGTTTCTCCACATGGACCTACAGACAGGGTTATGATGTCAGCATTCCCGTCTACAGCCCCCTCTCTGCAGAGGTGGACCTACCTGAGAGGCAACCTGGGTGAGGAGGTTACACACACACACACACACACACACACACACACACACACACCCGTATCTCCTCTTTTCCTGATAAATACACTAGTGTGAATGTAATGTGATTTGATGTAGTGAAATAATCATTACTCTGATCTGGACGTCAGTTCTGCTGTTGATTGATATCAGTGACAACAGATATGACTGGTAGACATGAGGCATGACTCTCCTCCTCCTCTCCTCTTCCTCCTCTCTTCCTCCTCTCCTTGTGTTCCTCCTCTCCTCCTCCTCCCCACCCCCTACCCCTTTCCCTCTCCTCCTCTCCTCCTCCTCCTCCCCTCCTCCACCTCTTCCTCTCCTCCCCCTCTCCTCCTCCTCCTCCTCTTCCTCTCTTCCTCCTCCTCTCCTTGTCTTCCTCCTCTCCTCTCCATCTCCTCCTCTTCCTCTCCTCTTCCCCCTCTTCCTCCTCTCCTTGTCTTCTTCCTCTCCTCTCCATCTCCTCCTCTTCCTCTCCTCCTCTTCCTCCTCTCTGTTTGTCTTCCTCCTCTCCTCCTCCTCCTCCTCCTCTTCCTCCTCTCTCCTTGTCCTCCTCCTCCCCCTCTCCTCCTCCTCTTCCTCCTCCTCCTCCTCCTCCTCCTCCTCCTCCTCCTCTCCTCTAGTCCTCGGCGGTTCTTCCTGCTGTCGTCCCAGACGGCGCTGCACAGGGAGTACCGTGTGGAGCTGGACCGGCTGAAGGAGGAGAACGGCGAGACCATCCTCCTGCTGGACAAGTGCAGCAACCTCTCGCAGGGGCACACACACACACACGCACACACACACGCTCAAGCTCAATCACCCCGCAAGCGCTGCGCCAGGGGACAGGTCTACGACTACCCACAGATACTCCAGGTGGGACACACACACACACACACACACACTCACAGTCTTAGGGCCATTTTATGGTGTACACAAGCTACATGGACACAAACGGAGGGATACTAGGAGGGATAAAGTTTCTTTGCACACAAACGTTATACTAGGAGGGTTTGATGTATTCTTGTAAGATGTAGTACAGTATTTCTTTAGTGTGATGCCGTTGCTTGTGTTTCTGATGGGGATGCATACATAGTCCATGCATGGGATGTGTTGAGGTGTTTGTGCATGTCAATTGGGTCTCACATTCTGTCAGACATACCCATGAAAACACACAGATGGGAGATTGGCCATGTCTTGTTGCTGATTCTCAGCGCATCTTCCGTCCAGCCTTGTCTAGACAGGAAACCCCACTCATCACACACACACACACACACACACACACACACACACACACACACACACACACACACCGAGGAACACACTCCTGCACTTTTAAACACGGACATGCATAGACAATTATTTCATGCACATGCAACACACACACACAAACACACGGACGCACACACACACTTCTCATCTTGTCTGGAAAAGGGGCAGCACATCTGGGACACGTTGTCCACGGGCGAGAGAGACTGGGGTAATGGGGAGTGAGGGAGATCTTCCCATATCTAACAGATTAGCACATGTCACTGATAAATGTCTGATTTATGCTACTGTGTGTGTGTGTGTGTGTGTGATAGTGCCATAATGGGATAATGAAATGATTTCAATCCAACAGGAAGTCCTTATCACACTGTAGAGATGTTTTTAGCACTCATCACATTCTCACCTCCTGTCTCTCTCTCTCTCTCTCTCTCTCTCTCTCTCTCTCTCACTCTCTCACTCACTCACTCACTCACTCACTCACTCACTCACTCACTCACTCACTCACTCACTCACTCACTCACTCACTCACTCACTCACTCACTCACTCACTCACTCACTCACTCACTCACTCACTCACTCACTCCCTCACTCACTCACTCACTCACTCACTCACTCACTCACTCATATACACACACACACACACGTGTTCATCTCGCTGGCTTTGGTGCAGGAGTCTTCGTTCTGCGTGGTTCTGCGAGGTGCTCGTCTGGGCCAGGCAGTTCTAAGTGATGTTCTACAGGCTGGTTGTGTTCCAGTCATCATGGCCGACTCCTACATCCTGCCCTTCTCTGAGGTCCTCGACTGGAAGAGGTACTGCGTGTGCGAGTGCGTGTGTATGTGTGTGCGCCTGTGTGCCTGTGTGTGTGTGTGTCCCTGTGTGCGTGTATGTGTGTGTCTGTGTGCGTGCATGTTCACTTGATTGTTTTGGTCTTGACTTTGAAGTAAGATGGTAATTATCCACAATGACTTGTTCTAGTACCAATATTGTGTGTGTGTGTGTGTAGAGCGTCTGTGGTGATTCCAGAGGAGAAGCTTCCTGAGATGTACACCATTCTGAAGAACATCCCACACAGACAAGTAGAGGAGATGCAGAGACAGGTATGACACACACATCTTTGAGTGTATGGATAAATTGTCAAACAGACACACACACACACACACACACACACACACACACACGTTAGTGGTGAGGCTAGTATTGTTGCCCTCTCTAGAGCTTTGAGTTGCAGGTATCGCTAACAGCACTTGCTTAGCGTAGCATCAGTGAACCCCTGCTGGGTAAAGGCGTATGCAGGCGTCCAGTGAAACTGTGCTGGTGTTAGAGCCGTAATGGACTTCTGCTGGGTACAGGTTGATTGACACAGCACAGGCCACGGAGTCCAAATGGAGACCTGTGTGGGCCAGTTGCCTCAGGCTGCTCAAGGTTAACATGGTGTGACGTACAGCTGGAAAGGTCATGACCTGAGCTTGGTGTCTTAGAGTGTGTTTGAGTGTGTGTGTGGGAGATGGATTGAAGTAGACAAAGGCATGACCCACCTTGTGGGGTGTAAAGTCCTTCTCCTTGACTTGAATTTTGTTACAGCTGTTCTAATGTGTCACTTTTGGTTTCAGTTTCTCAGGTAACACCCACCTCTCTCACACACACACGTACACTCGAGTACGCACACACTCAAGTAAATACCTAGATCACGCTCAGAAACGCTAGCATACACGCACTGTGTAGATCCTAAGTGATGTATTGCTTAAAGCATCCTCAACAGACACTCATACACAGACACACACTCATACACACACACACACACACTCATACACACACCCACACACATACACACACTCATACACACACACACACACACACACACACACTCTCACTCTCACAAATACTTTGGGTGTGGCCTGTCTGATTGTACTCTGGGGGAGGTGGCAGTAGTGTGTGTGAGAAGTGTGTAAAGATGATTTATCAGAGTGTGTGTGCTGAGGGAGTATTCAAGGTGACGTGAGGAATGTGTGGGTTACATTTCAGAGACATCAGGAATATGAGGTGTGTGTGTGTGTGTGCGTTTGTGTGTGTGTTTGGGAATTTTAGGTGCCGTGAGTTGGGTGTTGGGGGCGAGGCACCCAGACGGGCTCGGGTCGAGGGAGGATTCTCTCTCACTCTACACACACACACACACACACACACACACACACACACACACACAGAGGATTTATGAGGTGCCGCTGCACCTTTTACACATCACTCTACGCCACTTCACATCTGGACATTTTCTTCCCCTCTCTCTCTCTTTATCTCTCTCTTCCCCTTCCCCTCTCTTTCTCTCTCTCTACTCCTTTCTCTCTATGTCTCTCTCTCTTTATTTCTCTCTCCCTCCCAGTCTTTTATCTCTGTCTGCTGAGCCCTGTGTGTGTGTCTGTGTGTGTCCGTGTGTGTGTGTGTGGATTGAAGGTCTTGGCCGGTAGGGGCCGCTGTGCTCTGCTGTAGTCCTAGCTGATCCAGTCGAGGCTGATTTACGGTTCGCTACGCTGTTGTCTCGAATGTGTTTGGCCTGTTGTTGCTTAGCTTTTGTAAAGATAGACAGGTTATTCCCTCAACCTCATAATTGTAATCCAAAAATGCATGTGAGGTTATTTGCGTGGAATCTGTCAACTAGTAATATTATGTTAGCAAGTGGACCTCTCATAACTGCCCACAAAATACCGCTAGCTGGCAAGGAGCTGAATTGAATCAGCCCATCATGCTAACGAAGGAGATGTGTCTCAGGTGATTTGCAAAGCCTCTCTTAGGAAGTAGCATGTTGCTATTTGATGTGACAATGTATCCGCATGGCAGGATATGGGGCTATCTTGCTGCTGCTGCTGCTGCTGGTGTGTGTGTGTGTGTGTGTGTGTGTGTGTGTGTGTGTTTTATAGCTGGTCTGCCGCTGCCCTTCTCTTTGCTGACCCCCACATGTCGTTTAAATGTCTCATTAAAACATGCAGGTCAGCCACGCGACCAACTGTGTGAAAATGGTCATTAACGTGTGTGTGTTTTTGCGCGCCCTTTCGGGCTCCACTTTGTCTCAGGGCTGTTCCAGCTGAGTGTTTACAACCACTGGGTCTACTACAACCCAGCTCATTCCTTAACACACACACACACACACACCCCTACGCAACACGTTCCTATGAGCAGTGGATCAATCCATCTGCAGTGTTAACACACACACACCCCTACGCATAATTTCAATTATGACTTCCAACAATTATGAAAACAATATCTGATCCTGAGGAATAGGTAGAAAACTTGTTAAACAAGAATGTGTGTGTGTTCCCTGCTGAATGTGTGTGTTGTGTGTGTGTGTGTGTGTGTGTGTTTTCAGGCGCGATGGTTCTGGGAGGCCTACTTCAGCAGTATGAAGTCTATCGGACTGACCACACTCCAGATCATCAACGATCGCATCTACCCCTACGCAGCACGCACCTATGAGCAGTGGAACAACCCGCCCGCAGTGGTACACAC
>NC_063209.1:26700438-26702938 GCF_017589495.1 Alosa alosa | reverse complement strand
CGTGTGTGTGTGTGCGTGTGTGTTTGTGTGTGTGTGTGTGTGTGTGTGTTTGTGTGTTTATTGGGGAGAGGATGGAAGGCTGCCAAAGCAACAGCACCAAACTGTCAGCTGAGAGGCCTTTGTTAGACCAATGTTAAAACAGACACACACACATGCAAATCCACACAGACACGCACACACATGCACACATGTACACACACACACACACAAATATGGCCTGTAGGGGTCACATACACACTGTCTCACTTATACTTAACTCTGATGTGCTTTCCCCCAATACAAACACACTATACACAGATACAGTCACACACATACACAGATACACACACACACACACATACAAGCACACAGATACAGTCACACATACACAAACACACATACACAGATACATTCACACACACAAACACACATACACAGATACATTCACACACATACACAGATACACACACACAAACATACTTACACAGATACAGTCACACACACACAAACACACATAAAAACATACTTACACAGATACACACACACACACACATACACACACATACACACACACACACACACACACATACACAGATACACACACACACATACAAACACACATACACGGATACACACACACACATACATACACGGATACACACACACACACATACACACATACAAACACACACATACACAGATACACACACACACACATACACAGACACACACACACACACACACACACACACACAGACATACACAGACAGACACACACACACACACACACACAGACATACACACACACACACACACACACACACATACACATATACACAGATACACACACACACACACACACACACAGATACACACACATACACATATACACAGATACACACACAGACACACACAGACACACAGATACACACACACACACACACACACAGATACACACACACATACATACACAAACACACACACACACATACAAACACTTTAAATTCTTTATTTGGATTGGAAGATAAGCATATATCATGGCAATCCAAATTTGATAGAAAAGGTGTACAACAGCAGCCAATATCCAGTCCATTATGCACATTAGGGGGTGAGTGGGTATAGGTGGCAATTACTGCTGATACAGAGCAATGGGCCGGTTAAGGTCCATATGTAGCACTAGGTTACCAATTACTGACTGATATAGATGATGAATAAACCGTAGCGGAGCTGGATTGTTTTCATCAAGGTGTAAGAGTACCTATGAAAAAACTGGGAGGCTAAACAAGTCACTGTAAAGATTGTTTTAAGCACGTTAGGGCCGACAGAAACAATTAGTTTAAGAAAACAAACAAGCTGGCTGAATCTTGATATAAGATGATGAGTAGGCATTGAGCGATTGACTGAAATAACGTTACAATGTACAAAATGCATTGTGCTGGATGTTAACTGAGGCAGACCCCATGTCTTACCTTTTAGGCCTATGCAAAACAAACAACCTTCAAATGGGTGTCAACTTTAACTTTAGGGCTACCCTGCATATTGTCATTTTATGTGAAATGTAAGGTAACGTTAGCCTCCGTTCTCATGGATCATAAGATCTCTCGTTAAAATTATATGCTGAAGAATATGATAAAAAAACACTTTGTTAAGCATTAACTACCCTATGTTAGCCTACATGACTTGAGGTTTTCCTCGAGCATAGAAGATAACATTTGTGGCATAACCGGTAGCTTCATAATGCATGCCATTATCAAATGTTCAGCACCTAGGCCTGCCCTACTTTATTGGCGTTTTAAAAATGTTTAGCTTTGAGCGGACACATCACAAAAAAATGAAATGTCTCCTGTACCACACAGGGGAATTTCTGTCTGCTTTTCTCTGCCAAAAGTTAACAATTTTCAACCTCCTTGCGTCTTTCTCTCAATGTATTGCTATACGGCTCTGGGTTTGCTTATCCTCCGAGTATGTCCTTAACGACGGTTGTTAGAGACCTGAAACCGGTCTACATCTTGTCAAGCTGCATATTAAACATCTTTTTCTGCTTTTTGGGGCGCAGTTACGACGATTCTGATTTTTAGGATGTTTGGGCCAGCTGTTTGCTGTGGGCCAGCTTCATGCACACACACACACACACACACACACACACACACACACACACACAGACACACACACATACATAGATACACACACATATACCCCTCACATGCCTTGGAAATGGCTATACTAATATAAGATCTGTGTGTGATGCATTAATGTGTGCGTTTGTGTGGATGTGTCTGTGTTGTGTCTGTGTCTGTGTATGTGGATGCTTGTATGACTTTACAGCCATTCCTGTGCCCTCATAAATGCCCTGAGTAGAAAGAGTGTGAGCTCACCCTGTAGCACCACAGGCTCCAGTCATGGAAAAGTGTCACAACAGCAATAATATCAGTCCATTATGCACATTAGGGGTAAAAAAAAGGTGGCACCTCATCCTCCATATGGGGATTACAATTACTGCTGATACAGAGCAATAGACGGT
>NC_063209.1:26690438-26692938 GCF_017589495.1 Alosa alosa | reverse complement strand
GTGTGTGTGTGTGTGTGTGTGTGTGTGCGTGTGTGCGCCCTTGCCTCACACACAACTCTCATGCGCTCTCAGGGGCTGCTGTAGACCACATTTGGAAACATTTCATCATACTGTGTACTTTTTTATACTTATCATTTTTTTTAATGTTTTGATATATTTTATTTTATTTTAACATTGGGTCCCATGAAGCTTGTCATTATCTCCGGAGGTCAGCTGATGTAAGGCCAGTCCAGCCTCTCGATCTCAATCCAACACTGCACCCTCTCACTTTTTTATCTGGGTTTACATTTCTGTCTGTTATTTTTTTATGTTAACATATAATGTATTTAATAAATCGGGTGTCAACGTCATGGGACACAGAAGTCTCTGTGTGTGGTTTGTAGTATGTGTGTGGTTTATTGTGTGTGTGTGTCTGTGTGTGTGTGTGTGTTTGTTGCTGGGGTGTTGGGGTGAGTACTGTTGTCTAGACCCTGTGACTGATGTAGTTCTGGGAGTCTGTAAGTCTGCAACTTTCTAGCACACACACACACACACACACACACACACACACACTTGCGGGATAGGGCATGAGTTGGCAAAGGGAGAGGGATTATCAGGTTGGCCTCTTTCCACAGTAAGGGTGTGTGTGTGTGTGTGTACGGACATGTTTTGTTTTGAGACTGAAATGGAGCTCTGGGTGGGTTTCTGTTGTGTGTGTGTGTTTTGTACAGCTAAACCATAGTTGATAAAGAGCTGTGTGTGTGTGAGTGAACATAAACAGAATAGACCTGTAGAATGGCTGTCTGTGTCTTAACAGAGTGAGGACCTGAAACCACGAATGTAAGTAGGTTTTCCTGTGTGTGTGTTTACCTGGCCTGTGTAAGTTAGTATAATTGCAGAATTGTATAGCAGGATATGCCATGAAAATGATCTAATGTATTTAGGTGCAGTTTATCGTTCCTGTCTGTTGATTTGTGTGTGTGTGTTTCCTGTGTGTTGGAGTTCTGCCCAGTGCTGGTCTCACCTCCTCACCTGTTCCTGTGTGTGTGTTATTTCACCTGTTCCTGCCTCAGCTCCTGCAGGAGTGTGTGTTTGTAATCCATCCAGCCCACTGTAAGCGCTTCTTAGGCTGCATCAGTATTTCTGGCCTGCTCAATTAGTGGGGGCTTATCGGCTGGTGTGTGTGTGTGTGTGTCTGTCCGTCACCCCTTTCCCACCCTACAACTTGGCATTACACACACAGATATATCGCCCTCCTATATCCCCCCAAACACACCCACCTTCCCTTATATACAGTACACCCACACACCACACCCTCGACTCACACTTGCGTGCACACACACACATACACTTATATCTGAAACGTCAGAAACAATGTGAGAAACTACACATCTGTTCATCTGTTCTGTTTTATTTTTTAGAAGACCAGTATTTTGAAAGTAAAACAGCAACAACAAAACAAATTAACACTGCAAGAGAAAAACAAACCAAAATCCAATAAAATAGAAACATCCTTATATACACACACGCACACACTCGAAACACACACACACACATACACTCTCATGCAAATGACATGAGTATCTATTGAAAGGACGGCTGTTCTTTAACCACTAGTAATGTTGAAGCCAGTGTGGGAGTGTGTGTGCGTTGTGTGAGTCCTGCTCCAGGCTGATATCCTGCTGTCCTTCCCTGAACACACGGCCCTGGGAGCAGGCAACTAGGAGAACCGACCGCCCCCCTGGGCCTCCATCCTCACATAGTGCCCATGTTCTACTGCTGTTCTACTGCAGCTCTCCTCTTTGGGGGGTTTAAATGGTGTCACCAGCGTTCAGGTTCTGCTGCAGGTTCTTTTTTTTTTTTTTTTTTTTGGGGGTTGGGGTGGGGTGGGGGGGGGGGGGGGGGGGGGTTAAATAGTGTCCACAACATTCATGCTCTACTGTAATTAATGTTTTCCTCTTTGGGGACTACCATTAATGGCCTTGGAGTGATCTAATTCAATGTCTTTAATTTCTTTTGTGGCCCTGGCCCCCCAGATCAGAAGGAGAACCATGGTGAGATAGGTGGCCGTTTGGACCTAGGAGGAGGCAGCAGCAGTGAGAAAGATGACCTGTGTGAAGCTGGGTGGGAACATCTCTGCTGTCAGAGCTCTTAGCCGCTGAGGATTACAGCCATAAATACTGGAGCGCCCACCACACGCAGGGCTACTGCTCATAAATACTGGAGCGGCCTTCACCACAGGATTGGACCTCTCTTGAGTAAAGTGCCCTTGACCGCAGCAGTGGACTTCACATACAAACTGCATTTTAAGTGCCCTTGACCGCAGTTAGTGCACTTCATATAAATACTGCATGTGAAGTGCCCTTGGCGAAGACTAGTGGGCAGATTTCAACTGCTGGGCACAACATCAGCGGGAGGGGCTAATCTTCTGAGAGGATGTGTGTTTGTGTTTGCATGGGGACTGAATAGGGGTGCAGAGAGCCTCTTCTGAACTGTGTGTGTGAGAGGAGAAGGAGATGAT
>NC_063209.1:26672938-26675438 GCF_017589495.1 Alosa alosa | reverse complement strand
CGTGTGTGTCAATGTGTGTGTGTGTGTGTGTGTGTGTGTGTGTGTGTGTGTGTGTGTGTGTGTGTGTGTGTGTGTGTGTGTGTGTGTGTGTGTTGTGTTGCATGGTAGCCACATGGTAATTGGTAAAGATGCTGACAGCTAACGTGGCTTAGAGGGCTATTACACTGTTTTATTTATGTTCCAGAGAGAGGGAGAGAAGGAGTGAAGGAGGGAGAGAGGGAGAGGGGGAGTGAAGGAGGGAGAGAGGGAGAGAGGGAGTGAAGGAGGGAGAGAGGGAGAGGGGGAGTGAAGGAGGGAGAGAGGGAGAGGGGGAGTGAAGGAGGAAGAGAGGGAGAGAGAGGAGGAAGAGGGGGAGAGGGGGAGTGAAGGAGGGAGAGAGGGAGTGAGGGAGAGAGGAAGAGAGGGAGTGAAGGAGGGAGAGAGGAAGAGGGGGAGTGAAGAGGGGAGAGAGGGAGAGGGGGAGTGAAGGAGGGAGAGAGGAAGAGGGGGAGTGAAGGAGGGAGAGAGGGAGAGGGGGAGTGAAGGAGGGAGAGAGGGAGAGAGTAATGCCTGGGCTCTGTGGGGGGCGGAGCTTTGAAGTCAGATGCTGTAGCCTTTAGGATTGATCATCTGGCTCTGCTGTCAATCACATGCACCTATTTGTGTTTCAAACTCTGCTGTCCTCTCTCTCTCTCTCTCTCTCTCTTTTTCACACACACTGACCCCCTCTCTCCCTTCCATTTCTCTCTCATTCTCTCTCTCCCTCCATGTCTCTCTCTCTCTCTCTCCCTCTCCTGGTCTCAGGCTGTATATCTGAGTGGACAGGCTAATAGTTTAATGATCATCTGTGTTCTTTCCTCCGTGCAGAGCGCACACTGAGCACCATGCCGTCTGTGTGTGTGTGTGTGTGTGTGTGTGTGTGTGTGTGTGTGTGTCATTATTATGGCTGGGACTGATTCTTGTTGACGAGCAGACAGCTGAAACTGACCCATTTAGATCTTTTTCTTCCATTTTGTGTCTTTTTCTAAAACGTTTACCTCAGATTGCTGCCTGCCTGCTTATACACACACACACACACACACACCCCCCACACACACACACACACACGTCAGTGTGTCTGAGGGCTAGTCCACACATACGAAACCGATCTTTTTTTCCTCCGTCTTCCCTGAAACCGCATCAAGAATATTTGCGTCCAAACGGATCCATCTCAACACGACTCAACATCGCTACTTCATACCCCAGGCCTATAGGTGGCACTGTTTCTTTACAGAAATTGACCAAACTTTGTGCTTTACAAACAGACAGAATAAGCTATGACAAAAATGGCTAGTGCAAGGAAACCAGAATTGTTTGTGTGGACTGATGGTGAACTGTCAACTGTAGTCAACTGTAAAACTAATAAACTTTATTTTCACGGTTTGTAAAGGGTGCAGTCCGTCCTTTATTTGGCTACGCAGAATAGGCCTACTAATCACCTTTACTTTCTTTGGTTGTAGGATAGTCCGTGATTCACATTAGTTTTGACTATCACTGCAATTAGGCTACTAAGCGCCAAAGGCTTACCCAAGTTCTAGGGCTATTCTGTCGCACATTTATAATATTGCTAAAACCCGTTAGTAACAATACGTTTGCCTGCATCAAATCAAATCGGCGCATTTGCATTCAGTGTGCTACCATCGGCTTAGTGAGTTCTAAGTGTCTTTGTATGGTTATATCTGATTTCACTCGACTGTGAATGCATGTATATATGTTGTAAGACATGTAAAATAAATGAATGACACTGGCACTAGCACAAATTAATGTAGCCTAAACTTACACGCACTTTCCTAAAAACTTAAGGTGAGACACTACAGGTGAATAGGGTAAAATTTTTAACAAGCAGATATCATTATGAAACTTCCCCAGTTGATTACTTACATTAATATGAGAAAAAAAATGTATTACAAGTTTGCTGTAATTTAATGTTTACATATGCAAATTAGGCATTATCTAATTAAATATCATGAATTTGCATACATTTTAAGGCACGAAACCTGAGCATTGGATACAGCCAAGTTCAAAATTATGTTTTCATTTGTGTTCAGATATTAGATGGGGAAAACATTTACAGAGGGATTTATGAATATCTACTTTGTTATCCTGTAAATCAGAAAATTATGTCACTAGCCCTAAAAATGCTTTTTTCCATGTTTTTAGGCATAAAATGTCATGTAAGTCAGGCTAGGAATAATATATCAACAAACCCCCTCTGTAGAAATCTTCGACATATAATTAGGCATAAGTCTAGAAAGTTTGGTGTATGTACGTGCTTCTGAAGTGGAGTTTTTGAGCTCAGAGTGTGAGTGGAAACTCATTTTGAGAAAAACAGCCTTGAAAGACAGCCAATGAGATTCCGTTCTCAGCCTAGACTTCGCCTTTGAACTTTCGCGATTGGTTACTGATACAAAGGAAGTGTCCATATATGGATCACATAAGCGTGATACAGGAAAAACAGAGCTTCCAACGGTAGTACACATGT
>NC_063209.1:26655438-26660438 GCF_017589495.1 Alosa alosa | reverse complement strand
TGTTGCTTCTAAATGTGCTCTATAAATAAATCGTCAGACCAGGATAGTCTGCTTTTATTTGTTATTATTGTTTGGTTTTGTTTATGTAAAGCACATTGAATGATCTCTGTGTATGAAATGCGCTATATAAATAAACTTGACTTGACTTGACTTGACAGAATAAACACACTAAATACTGTTGATTAAGTTGACTTGTTTAATAAATCAAAGAAGTGACCAGTAACTGCCCAGTGTAAAGAGCATTACGTCTTCTGTCTCAGACATCATCAGTCATTCACCGCACTTTGCTCGGCGCCTTTGTTTGGGATGCGACATCCAATTGATGTGTGACGGATCCTCTATAAATAAATTGACATTGACCTTGACCTTGACCTTGACATAATACAGATATTGTTTGCGATATGCACAGTGGCCTTGAGCCAATAGGAGTTAGGCTGCTGAAGAGGAGGTGTTAGGGAGGAGTTTTGCACACTGCACAGCTTTGTACTTAACAATGTTACATGAGTCGGGGTGTGTGTATGTGTGTGTGTGTTTGGGAGACAGTGTGTGTGTGTGTGTGTGTGTGTGTGTGTGGGGGGTGTCTTTACAGGGGCCAGACCTGTAGACCTCTACACTCTCAAAGCTCCATTAAAGAACAGCAATAGTGTGTGTGTGTGTGTGTGTGTGTGTCTGTGTGTGTGTGTGTGTGTGTGTGTGTGTGTGTGTGTGTGTGTGTGTGTGTGTGTGTGTGTGTGTGAGTTTACTGGGGCCAGACCTGTAGACCCTTACACCCTCAGAGCCCTATAAAAGAGATGGGGGGGAGCACATCAAAGGGTCACTAAGGTGTTTCTGTCGCCCAAGGGTATTAGTGCATATGAGGGTGTGTGTGTGTGTGTGCGTGTGCATGTGCATGTATGTGAGTGCCTATGCTCACATACATGTGTGTGTGTGTGTGTGTGTGTGTGTGTGTGTGTGTGTGTGTGTGTGTGTGTGTGTGTGTGTGGTTTTTATGTGTTCTAATGGGTAGGGTCAGGGGCGTCTCCATAAAAGAAACACTGTAAATTACCCCCACCGGGGGCCAGACAAAGGGTTAATGAGAAAAATGCCCCCTTCAAATGCCCCCAGCCCGTTCCTCTGAGGAACACTTCCTCATTCTTCTGCCCTCTGAGAAGGATGGATGAAGGGATAGTGGGCATGAGTGGAAGACAGAATAAAGTGAAGATTATGTAAAAAAAATAGGCCGTGAAGGTCCTTGAGTCCTATGTTGTCTTCGTGTGTGTGTAAGCTTGTTGATCATGAGCACAAGTGGTCTCGGTCTTGGATGTGTGTTTTGTTATGTGTGCGCAGTGGTGGGCACAGGGGCCTGTAGATTTGGGTTTGTGCTGATCACTTGGATAGATCACTAGACCGTGCTTTGAGATGGACATGAGAGCAAGAGATCTGGACCTAGAGCTGTGTATTTTACATGTTCAGTGTTCTGTGTGTGTGTGTGTGTATGTGTGTGTGTGTGTGTGTGTGTGTGTGTGTGTGTGTGTGTGTGTGTGTGTGTGTGTGTGTTTGGACTGGACACTGGGCAGTCAGAAGAGGAAGTTTGCTTCTGGAAGTGTTTATTTGGAACGCTAATAGGATTTGTTTTCTGTTCTTTAAGTGTGGATTAGACTGATCAGGGAACTTTTGTGCCAATTGTAATAGACACACTGTAATCACACACACACACACACACACACACACACACACACACACACACACACACACACTTTGTGTCTGGATTAGAGTGTAATATGCTCTGTCACCCAGCCAGAGTACATAAGGCATCTCCTGTCTGTCTCTTTCTCTAGACGTCCTAGACGTCTCTCCATTTCACACACACACACACACACACACACACACACACACACACACACACACACACACACATTTTGCAGGAGACTGCTAAGGAGCATGACTGGCATATTGAGATATGGGAGCTGGCGCACTTCTCTGGTGCACTGGCGCAAACAGGGATCGTATTTTACTGGTGATGATGTGTGTGTGTGTGTGTGTGTGTGTGTGTGTGTGTGTGTGTGTGTGTGTGTGTGTGTGTGTGTGTGTGTGTGTGTGTGTGTGTGTGTGTGTGTGGAGTTTACTGGGGCCAGACCTATCAGACCCTTACACCCTCAGAGCCCTATAAAGAGATGGGGGAGCACATCAAAGGGTCACTAAGGTGTTTCTGTAAGCCCAAAGGGTATTAGATGCATATGAGGGGGTGTGTGTGTGTGTGTGTGTGCATGTGCATGTATGTGAGTGCCTATGCTCACATACATGTGTGTGTGTGTGTGTGTGTGTGTGTGTGTGTGTGTGTGTGTGTGTGTGTGTGTGTGTGTGTGGTGTTTTATGTGTTCTAATGGGTAGGGTCAGGGGCGTCTCCATAAAAGAAACACTGTAAATTACCCCCACCGGGGGCCAGACAAAGGTTATGAGAAAAATGCCCCTTCAATGCCCCCAGCCAGTTCCTCTGAGGAACACTTCCTCATTCTTCACCCTCTGAGAAGGGATGGATGAGAAGGGATAGTGGGCATGGTGGAAGACAGAATAAAAGTGAAGATTATGTAAAAAATAGGCCGTGAAGGTCCTTGGTCCTATGTTGTCTTCGTGTGTGTGTAAGCTTGTTGATCATGAGCACAAGTGGTCTCGGTCTTGGATGTGTGTTTTGTTATGTGTGCGCAGTGGTGGGCACAGGGCCTGTAGATTTGGGTTTGTGCTGATCACTTGGATAGATCACTAGACCGTGCTTTGAGATGGACATGAGAGCAAAGAGATCTGGACCTAGAGAGCTGTGTATTTTACATGTTCAGTGTTCTGTGTGTGTGTGTGTGTGTATGTGTGTGTGTGTGTGTGTGTGTGTGTGTGTGTGTGTGTGTGTGTGTGTGTGTGTGTGTGTGTGTGTTTGGACTGGACACTGGGCAGTCAGAAGAGGAAGTTTGCTTCTGGAAGTGTTTATTTGGAACGCTAATAGGATTTGTTTTCTGTTCTTTAAGTGTGGATTAGACTGTACCGAGGAAGCTTAGAGCACTGTAATCACACACACACACACACACACACACACACACACACACACACACACACATCTGGATTTGTGTCTAGTTAGGTGTAATGTCTGTCCCACCCAGCCAGGTACATAGGAGGCTCTCTGTCTGTCTCTTTCTCTAGACGTCCTAAGACGTCTCTCCATTCCACACACACACACACACACACACACACACACACACACACACACACACACACACATTTTGCAGGAGACTGCTAAGGAGCATGACTGGCATGTATTGAGGATATGGGGGGCTGGCACTTGCACTTCTCTGGTGCACTGGCAAGCAGGGATCGTATTTTACTGGTGATGTGTGTGTGTGTGTGTGTGTGTGTGTGTGTGTGTGTGTGTGTGTGTGTGTGTGTGTGTGTGTGTGTGTGTGTGTGTGTGTGGGTGTGTGTGGGTGTGTGGATGGGTGTGTGTGTGGGTGTGTGTTTGTGTGTCATCACAGCCATGGCAGACATGGAACCTCATTAGTTTCTCCTGCCCAGCCTGCCATTGCTTAAACCAGAACAAATCAACCAGTCGACAGATACATACACACACACACACACACCACACACACACACACACACACAAACTGCAGTGTGATGTGTCTTACGGGGTAATCACGGACTAGGCTAGACTCAAACCAGGTTAAATCATGTTGAATTGGGAGCCTTTTCTTTTGACAAAGACCTTCCGTCAAATGCTCAGCTGGGACCTCCAAACTAAGAGAAATCCATCAGTTTCACTAAAATAAACTAAGAAGCCTCAGCTGGACTGGGACCACAACCACAGAGATGGGGGAGTAGGCGTAGGGGGGGAGATAGTGGAGGGAGGGGGAGGGGAGATAGAGAGGGAGAGGAGATAGAGGGGAGGAAGGAGAGGGGAGAGGGGAGGAGTGGGGAGGGAGATAGAGGGAGAGAGAGAAGGAGAGAGGGAAAGAGAGTAGAGGGCAATCAGTGGTCTAAAGTTCTCACAGGATTTGGCGAGCAAAACATTTCAGGTTCGACCAGCTGATAACCACAGAGTGGCCACACTGGGCATCAGAACACTCTTACATCATGCCACACTGGGCATCATGCCACACTGGGCATCAGAACACACTGGCAACATGCCACACAGCACAGGAACACACAGCAGAGCAACACACATGGGCCCTACACCACACTCAGAGCAAGTGCACACTAACCTACACCACACTCAGAGCAAGTGCACACTAACCTACACCACACTCAGAGCAAGTGCACACTAAGAACCAAAACATGCCATTCCTCAAAGGCCAAAGTGTTCACAAATCAGAACCTCTCTCTCTCTCCCTCTCTCTCTGTCTCTCTCTCTCTCTACCTCCCTCTCTCTCTCTCTCTCTCTCTCTCTCTCTCTCTGTCTCTCTCTCTCTCTGTCTGTCTCTCTCTCTCTTCATCTCTCTTTTATCGTCCTTTCTCTGATTCATCACCATCTTTCCTCTCCTCTCCACACTGCTCTTTGCTCTCCTCCATTCTCATCAATCACCTCTTTATCATCTACGTCTACCTCTGACTTTCTTGCCTTCTCATCTCTTCAACTCATTTCCTTCATTCCTCTCTCCCTCTCTCCTCTCCTCTCCCTCTCCTAATCTTTCCTTCTCTCCTCTCCATCTCCTAATCTCTCCCTCTCTCCTCTCCTCTCCCTCTCCTAATCTTTCCCTCTCTCCTCTCCATCTCCTAATCTCTCCCTCTCTCCTCTCCTCTCCCTCTCCTAATCTTTCCCTCTCTCCTCTCCATCTCCTAATCTCTCCCTCTCTCCTCTCCCTTTCCTCTCCTTATCCCTCTCTCCCTCTCTCCTCTCCCTCTCTCCCTCTCCTAATCTCTCTCTCCCTCTCTCCCTCTCTCCTCTCCTGTCCTCCTCTCTCTCTTTTTTCTCTCCTCTCCCTCTCCTAATCTCTTCCTCTCTCTTCTCCTATCCCTTCTTCCACTGCTCTCTCTCTCTTTTC
>NC_063209.1:26640438-26647938 GCF_017589495.1 Alosa alosa | reverse complement strand
TACGCTGATCCCTTCATATATTCTTTCAAAAAGGTAATTTTCTACATTTCCTCCCCCACTGGACTCTAAACTTATTTTTTCCTCCACTTAGGCCAAGTGTTGCGTACTAATGGTCGGATCTTGTTACCTGAAATTAATCTATCGAAACTCACTGCAAACATAATAGTATATTTTAAAAATCCCCACTTTGAATTTGTTAGTGAAATAAATGTTTACCCTATTTGAATGAACACGGATTAGAGTAATGGCCTTGGGACATACGTTGTTATCGCTGATGTTACTGTAAAAATATAGGCCTACTGCCTAAAAACATCTAATATGAGTTGATAATACTTTATTGTTTTGCTTGTGGAGAGTTTAAACGATCTCTTATGTCAAATGTGGAGAAATAATAGCCTATAAATGTTTGTTTAAGGTGTTTAGGCCTACATATCTGCGACTGAACATTGTCTTCACATCGCCATTTATCCACGTGAACCACTGTCTCTAATTGCGCCCTTAAAATCAATTTCATTAACAGCAAGTATATATCAGATTTAAACATAGCCTGCGCATTTTTTATTTAGATAAAACATTCTTTCCAATTAGTTTTTTCACTTGCAAAATCGAAGCCTCCTCTAACACAACGATAGCAACAACAACAAACAACAACGACGACGACAATAATAATAAAAGACTAAATAATAATAATAATAATAATAATGATAATAATAATGAATATAATTAGATGTTACTGATATGTTAATAATATATTTAAATACAAAAGAACGGCTCCAGCATTTTTTTGTTTACAAAATGTCTATTATTATTATTATTATTATTATTATTATTATTATTGAATATACGTTGTCAAACGGGGTATACATTTTTTTCATTTACCCTAAACCACTCTACTGATTCTTGTTAACTTTCATTCATCACACAGCTCCTTCATCTCTCTCCGTCTATCCGCCATTCCTTCTGGTCCATCCCTCCATAAAGCGTCTGGCCGGCCTAATCACCCTCCTCCATAAAGCGTCTGGCCGGCTTAATCACCCTCCTCCCCGCAAACAATAATCAACCTGACGTGAAGGTCGGACTCTCGCGCTGCTTTCAAAACCATGTCGGTGTGGACTAACAGGCGCTAGCCCGTTTAAAGTGACAGAGCGAAGCGAACTCCGGCTTGGGAAACGAGTTCCTGAGTGCTGCGGCTTTCTCAAGTGACTTTACAACCCCATCACCACATTTTCCATTCAGACCAAATTCAACTGACAGATTTATGTCACCGATCTATAGATCCATTCATTCCTTGTAAAACTTCACCATGTTTTAATTTGTTTAGACTATTCAAAAACCTGCATATCAAATTTAACTAACGTGATATTTATTGCATTGTACATTTAGGCTTTTATCAGCGCGCAGAGGACTCGCAGAACCTTCCACGGCCCTAGGAGCGCGTGCGTTTAAGGCGACGGGAAGCGGGGTTATGATTTTGTAATCCCCTCGCGCATAGGCTACACATGGAATATGTTATTTGGAAGCCAGATGTAACGAGATCAAACTTTCTTTTCGGAGAAATCCCGTTCCACACGTGGAAGACAAATGGTCGGGGTTTTTTCAGCGGGCGAGGCAGATCCTCCCCGGGATAGTCAGTCTTAAGGCCGGTCTGTCTAGGCCCTGAGCTCCGTGGCGGACATCCCGCTACTCTCCTATTCACTGTAAAGCACCGTGCGTACATATTGTTATTATTAAAATAATATGATTGTTATTATAGTTGTCGTTGTTCTTATTAGGGAGTCATGTTTTAATGCTGTCATAATTACGCAACATTTTCACCGTTTAGGCTTACGTTGTTATTACTAATGTATTACTATTTGAGCTAGTGGTAATTTAGTTATTTTTATTTACATGTGCTAATGGTATTCTAGCTATTATTATTAACATATGCAAGAGGCAAAAAACGTTGTATTTAGCCTAAGATCTCAGAGAAAAATCAAAACAGTGGAGGCCTGTTGTCGTTATCTAAAGCGCGTTTGAAGTCTTTTAACTAAAGAAAGCAAACATTTACAGCGCGAGTTTATGGCCAGGCTGAAGCGTTTGTCAGCCCATTATGCCCTTGCTCTCACTGCTACCCCGGTAGGTCCTCTGCTCTCATGCGCCACGGTATCCGGGAACCAAATCTAATCCAAATGCCATTGACGCATCCACTGGGGCCTGCCATCCACACAAAACTGCATGGTGGTGAGCTCATTAAATGTGTTATCAGACCAAATCATATACTATCCTCAATATTTGCATGATTAGAATTTTCGATGATGGGTTCACATCAATTTCAATGGGTTCACATCCATTTCTAATGGTGATGGTGGCATTACATGTGCTTGAAATGCGATCGTTTTGTTTTTTTGGCTGCAGTGGAGACACGACTCCTGGGGTTCGACCTCAAGGAGCCATTTTCCACATCCTGGGCCACCCGCTGACCTCGCGCGCGCACAGTTTGCTCGTGTGCCAGTGAGCAGTTGATCGATACGGGGCTCGTGTTCAATTTATTGTCTTCCTTCCCCATTATAAGACAGAGGATGAGCTAATGGTTCGAGTGTAGGGTGTAAAGTTCGAGTAATTATTTTGCCCATGAATCAACCTCTGTTGTCTTTAGCCTGGGCTACTCTTCGAAGGAACACCGGGCTACTGTTGGCGCGCAAGAGAGCGCAGATGCAGTCCTGTCAATGGCAGCAGGCGGTCTCGATTCCCTCCTAATATTAATGTCTGTTTAATGTCAGTGGAGGTAAGGTAATGCTGGGATAGAAAAAAAATGTTGATTTTGAGTAGGCCCGAACCCTAAGCAGCAATTCACTTGGGGGAAATGATAGAGGGTTCAAGTGTGTGTGTGTGTGTGTGTGTGTGTGTGAGTGTGTGAGAGAGAGAGAGAGAGAGAAAGAGAGAGAGAGTCGCTGAGTGATAGATGGATTGTTAACTTAACCTTGGCTTTTTTCAATAGAGAGGTGGTTGTAAAGCCTTCTGATGTCCCTGTATTACAGCTCAATGCTGCTGCGCAAGAGCTCACCCAATTTGGGACAGTTTTCGCTTGAGGTTCGACAAAACTTTACTCTCTACCATTTCCCTGAGTGTGCCCTCCCATTGCATGGGGAATTGTTCTAGTATCTTTCGACAAACTTGCTAAAGAGAGCTCGCCACAGTCATAAACTGAAAATGTGTTAATTCAATTGTCCGATTCAGCACCAATATTAAGGATTGTAATGCAGATTATCGCATTAAATATAATTTAATTGAATCGTCAAAGAGAAAATTTAATAGTCAGCGAGGTTATGCCTCGTCGTAATTGTGTTACCGGGCTAGATTGGGAAGTAATATTGGTAGTAAGTTGTGAAGTCCAGCTCATTCAGTCGGTAAATGCTGCAGTAGCGACAGGAGCTCCCGAGTGATGACCCACATAACGGAGAAAAAGCCGCCCCAATGACGCCGGAATCAAACGCAACTGGCTTCTCTGTGCTAGAACACAACGTTCCTCACGTGCGAAGCGCAGTTATACGAAAACGGCTGAAAAATGCTTGGAACAAAAGAGCATCGGACACAAGTGTAGCCCACCCGCCTGTGGAGCGGTGTCCAGAAAAGACAAACCACCTTAGCCGCAGATTTGCCTCAGTCCATTTCACATCTCGGATTTCCGTTTACCTAGAGGATGTTTTGAAACGACAACGCTGCTCTTCTATAGGTTACATCACTTTCAGGTCTCCGCGTAGAACTTTAAGTCTGTCGCAAAGTGTCAGCGTTTAAAAAGATTTAAAGTCATGATCTCGGCGGGGGAAAACTCACCATAACAGGACCCGAGTCCTCCGTTGTGTCCGCTGTCCGTGTGCAGCTTGCTTCCTTCAGGGGGAGTTTTACAGGACGATCTCTGCATGTAATGCTGGTACTTGCTGTAGGTGCCTTCCCCAGTGTTGTTGTCCAGGGGCTGGCATTCCGCTTGGAACGGGCTACGAGACTTTTCTCCGTACGGTTGACCTTTGTTGGTCAGGAAAGAGGGGCTGTATTTGGTGTCACTGGCTTGAAATGCCCTATACGGATTGGCTTGGTGATCCCTACCTTGTGAAGCGGGTGAACTATAATATGAATCCATGGATGTCATATCGCAGTATGAAACGCACGTCTCCGCGTTCATGTCTAAAAAAAGTTACGGGGGAAAAACACGTCCAATTTTTTTTCTTCCGCCCTACTCTTTCCTTTTTGGAGAGCAACGGCGAGGCAAACACTCTCACACTCTCTCCCCGTTCCCCATACAAAACCAACGCACGCACACACACACACACACACACACACACACGCACATACACTCACACACACACACCAGTCACTCTCTCACACGCACAGACGCACACATCCACTGCGCAGCTGGGCTTGGTTAGAAAATGATTCAGATGTTTTCCAGAAACCAGCTCGCTGACCAAACGTTTAAAAAAGACCCCTTAAGGTCTAGAGGAGGAACACAAAACGGCCTGTTTCTTGAAGAGATGCAACCCAGGTCTCACTCGCGTTATGTTAGCCAGAAGTCTCCAGACACAAGTCAAGAGATCTACGCTATTATAGAGCCGATGATGGGCAAAGGTCAGACCTCTTCTCAGAAGAAAGACTCTGTGTTATCAGCAGGTTTTGTTGGAAATCTCTACGTTGGGGCAGAGGGCTTAACACATGGGGACAAGCCCAATGGGGACGATTTAATGGTCAATTCGCTATGCTCCATTAGGACGGGAAGATAGGCTCTCCGGACCGGACCACGGGAAGCACCTCGACATTTGCTCTTTCTCTCTTTTTTTATTTATTATTTGGCCTCCGATCGGTTGGTGCCAGAAATTGTCAAGCGATTCATTGTTTTTTTTATATATATATTTCGTATTTTATTTCCCACTGATACCCAAATAAGATCAACACACGAGAAAGTACATTTGTTTTGACAGTGTTTGTAATTGTATTGCATAGTGTTCATAAGGCTACACTACACTGTCAAACAAGAAGCGAGGTTTTAACAGCCTGGCGAGAGCTGGGTTAGTGCCGTACAATAATTATTTTATTTAATTAATTGGGCTCTGCCTTTGAATAAACTCTATATAGGCCACATTTACTCTTAGACACTTCCTATGTATTCTTCCACCAATAAATGATATGTGAGTATATAGGAGGAGTTAATTTCGTCTAATAAAATGCAGTTCTGTCATTAAACGTATATAGCCTACGACTTTAACCTTCACAAAGGTTGTGACTGGTAGGATTCGGTTTAATCTTGTTTCTAAAATGGTGACATCACACCACAGCGAGTGAAGTCCGCCTGCGCCACCCGCGTGCCCACTTTATTTCCAAATTGGTTTCAGACATAAGGCCATCAAGGATATTCGGATTTTGACTGACAGCGGTGGTTAGGTGTCATGTGCAGCCGCCCCCAGTTAGGCCTATATGATTTATGCTTTCTGTAGGAGACCAGGGTCTCCAGACAGGCTCACACAGTTTTTAAAATAATGCAATCACAAACAATTTCAGGGACCATTAATGAGAAACAAATTCATGACAACAGACAACGGTCCTTATTGAAATTACAAATTGAATCGTTGTCAATATGTCAGTAACTTCGGTCAATGTTAATATCTATGGGCAGGCAGGATTGCACTATAGGCCTACGATTGGATACGATTATCTAAAAGTGTTTACTGTTTGTACGCAGCCGCCACAGAAACACACAAAGCCGCATGAAATGACCTCACATTTTCTGCAGAATTGCAAACAATTAGGTATCATTCACAAGACGGTTATTTGTGGTCTGTCTGTCATTTTCAGATTTCAACCAATAACGTTTACGTTAACACACACCCACATAAATACATGCTTGAATGCACACACGCACGCACACACACACACACACACACACACACACACTCGTTGCACACACACACTCGTTGCACACACACAGCACCCGCATCAAAGAAGAAGAGTATGCCTAAGCCCTTTTAATGAGTTAAATGTCGGATTAAAACACAGCACCTAAACACCACCACATGTTTCTGTGACTTAAATATGACTTGCATTCGTTTTAACGAAAACACAGCGCTGCGTAGGGCCCAGTCTATCAACTCAATAGCGTGCTAAAGCCATTAACCCAGACGTGTTACGTGGTAAGCCTTCTTTGCTGAAGAACACGGCTTGGCTATAACAGTGCGATAAAACTAAAACTGATTAAAGCAGTGTTTTCGGACCCACGGATATTAATAGCCAAAGTAAACCAATTCAATGACCGTCCAAGGCAGTACTGAAAATTGTCGGCGTATTATATTGCATCGCTTCGCGGGGCTCCCCACTGAGAACACTAACTTTCTCTGCTTACTCTAGCACGAGCTCTGCTCCCGCTCCGTGTTCGGCTCCATGGTTCGGCTCTCAGGCTCTCTGGCTGCTGTCAACCAAACTGCAGGGAGAGCCTTGTTGGAACCGGGGCCTCCATATAACGGAGATAAAACGGTTTCTCCGCAGCCGAGTTCCACATGAGTCTTAATAGGGAACATCTCTCGAGCGCCTCTCGGTGCCATCATCTGTCTCTCCCACGGGAGGCATGAATGTCTGTAAAACTAGAGCCATCATCAGATTTTCCAGCACGCTCAAAATGATTCTGCTTAATAAAGCAAACATATTCGACCTAAACAGGGAATAAATACCGAACTTTCCGTTTCAACGAGGCGCAATCAGATGACCCAAATTGATTATGTTATTAATATGTTATTATAGTATCACCATCATAAATCATCATAATCAATTACGATAATAATAATAATTATAATAGGCCTAATGATAATTACAATCATACTCTTACTATAGTAATAATACTAATAACAACAACATTAATATCCTAATAATAATAATAATAATAATAATAGGCCATCGTTCGTTGTTGCTGCTTTTATTTTAAACAACAGAGTAGGCCTATTCAATTTTAGGACTTTAGGATTTTGTTAAATAGAGGATTTAATATAAATGAATTTTAACTATTTCCTGGATATTTTTTGTTTATTCCACAAAGGCACTTGGCATTTTTGACCTGTAAAGCAACTGATTTGCCTATAGGTGAAAATGTTAAATAAAAAATAGGCTGAACAATATAAACATAAACAGGAATTAACTCAAATGTATCTACAAAAAAATAGTCTCAATGCAATGACAAATATCCTAACAGCGATTTAAATTCTCTCTTCCTCTCTCTCTCCCTCTCTCCCTCTCTCTCTCTCTCTCTAGTTTGTTGTTCTGTTTTTCACAGCACTTATCTATCTCTCTATTAGTATCGATACCTGCACTCTGCTTGTTCATGTGCATTCAACGAATCAGCCTGCAGCACAAGACAAAAAATGTAATGGAATTAGTCTGATCCGAAGCCTCTGGCCGCTGGCGTTGGTGGTGCGCTGTCGGCGGGGTCAAGCGTGCAGAATGGGTCGGAAACAGCGAGGCTGGGGGGCATGGAAGTGTTCTTCG
>NC_063209.1:26632938-26637938 GCF_017589495.1 Alosa alosa | reverse complement strand
GTTTTGCGTCACCAGTGGTTCTTTGGCCTCTAAAACTGCAGATGAACGTGGTCTCTGCACACTCCTCCCCTGTGGTCTGAATTGGGATGTAGGGGTTTTAGCTGCACATAGTGGAGAGAAGAGTTTAGATCTGTTGAGATGGTCTGGATGATGCAAGTCCACAGGGAACTCACTTTAATATTCATCAAACCTAGAATTCACTTCACAGGCATTATTGAGTCTAGCAGCGTGTGTGTGCGTGTGTATCATTCTCTGAATCCTCACATTCACACACACACACACACACATCACATATTACACACATACATGCTCACTACTCTAACTCTCTGTCCTTCATCTTTGCAATTTCATATTCTCTTCCTTGATCTCACCCTCTCACTTCATTTTGGATCTGCTGAACCCTGTACCTGTGTTCTCTCACTCTTTCCATCTCTCACTCTCTCACCCTCTCACTTTTTCCCTCTCTCACTCTCTCACCCTCTCACTCTTTCATTCTCTCACTCTCTCACCCTCTCACTTTTTCCCTCTCTCACTCTCTCACCCTCTCACTCTTTCATTCTCTCACTCTCTCACCCTCTCACTCTTTCCATCTCTCACTCTCTCACCCTCTCACTCTTTCCTTCTCTCACTCTCTCACCCTCTCACTCTTTCCATCTCTCACTCTCTCACCCTCTCACTCTTTCCCTCTCTTAGGCGTTGGATCACATTAGCCAGCGGCAAGTGGCAGCTGCAAGTGTAACACAACGCTCAGACAAACGGTTTGCCTTAACTGACAATTGAACACGCTCACTTTGTGCTTTGAAAGTTGAACCAAGTTCAACGCTCAGCTTGCTCAACGCTAGCGTTACGCCAGCGTTGCCACTGTTCCACTGCCGAACCATAGAGAACAATGTGATCCCCACCTTATGCTCTCACTCTCTCATCCTCTCACTCTTTCCCTCTCACTCTCTCACTCCTTTCCACCAGTATTCTCTGACACTTTCTCCCTCTCTGAATGTCAGCATAGGGCTGCTGTGTGCGGTAGCTTGTCTCTGTGTCTGTTTCTGCAGGTCTCTTGAAATCGGAACGTTTGTTCTAAACGCTCAAGTCCCTGATGAAGACTCAACCTAATATGACAGAGCAGCTACACACACCTGGGGATTTATTCAGATGTGTGTTTTGTTACACACCTGCTGTATCCTCTACCATATCACTGTTTCATTTACTCTCACTCTCACTCATATCCTTTCACTCCTTCTCTCATCCTCTCCTTTTTTCTCACCCTCTCCTTTTGCTTTCTTCCATTCTCTTTCCCCTCTTCCCCCCTCTCTCCATCACTCTTTATTCCCCCTCTCTTCATCACTCTTTATTCCCCCTCTCTCCATCACTCTTTATTCCCCCTCTCTCCATCCTCTTTATTCCCCTCTCTCCATCACTCTTTATTCCCCCTCTCTCCATCACTCTTTATTCCCCCTCTCTCCATCACTCTTTATTCCCCCTCTCTCCATCACTCTTTATTCCCCCTCTCTCCATCACTCTTTATTCCCCCTCTCTCCATCACTCTTTATTCCCCCTCTCTCCATCACTCTTTATTCCCCCTCTCTCCATCACTCTTTATTCCCCCTCTCTCCATCACTCTTTATTCCCTTTCTCTCAATCTGTCTCTCTTCTCTCCCTCTCCATCACAGCTTTAGTCCTTCTCTCATCTATCTTTCTTTGGCTCCATCTCCCATTCCATAACTCTTTCATTCACTCTCTCCTCCGCTCTCCCTCTCTCTCTCTGTCTCTCCCTCTCCCTGTCTCTCCTTCTCCCCCTCTCTCTCCCTTTCTCCCTCTCCCTGTCTCTCCTTCTCCCCCCCTCTCTCTCCCTTTCTCCCTCTCCCTGTCTCTCCTTCTCCCCCTCTCTCTCCCTTTCTCCCTCTCCCTGTCTCTCCTTCTCCCCCCCTCTCTCTCCCTTTCTCCCTCTCCCTGTCTCTCCTCCCCCCCTCTCTCTCCGGTCTGAATACTGGTGTTTAGCGTAAGCACTAGATGCCCGTTTCCCTCCACTATAAAGACATACGGCCCTGAAAGCAATACGCAATGCTGCTGCCGTGGGGTGGTCATGTCTGTGTGTGTGTGTGTGTGGTGTGTGTGTGTGTGTGTGTGTGTGTGTGTGTGTGTGTGTTTGAGTGTGTGGGGGGTGGTGGTTGTGTGTGTGTGTGTGTGTGTGTGTGTGTGTGTGTGTGTGTGTGTGAGCGGTGGTCGCTCTCTGGGCCGTGCCAACTCTTTCTCTCTCTTCTAATATTTTTGAGGTGAAAAACATCCTCAGCCCAGCGCTGTGTAATGATTTTATTATGGAAACCATACGCCTCACGCCAGCCACACACACACACACACACACACACACACACACACACACACACACACACACGCACACATTTACACAAACAAGGATATGCACTTACATATGTGTACACACATGCTACATATTTATGCCTATACTCTCTCTCCCTCCCTCATTCTCTCTTTCTCTCTCTCTCTCTCACACACAGAGAGAGAGAGAGTGAGAGAGAGAGAGGGAGAGAGAGAGCTCACATATTAGCTACAGAGTGATTGTGTTCCTGACTGTTGAAAATGAGTGTGTGTCATTATGTTGGCTAGTGATTGAAAGTTTCCCTTCATCCGAGTGCCACACACACACACACAGCACCAGTCTCAAATAACACATTTAATTTATTGAGTGTGGCAGTTTAATAAAATGAAACAATGTCATTTTTCATATTCCTGTGTGGTGAGCGGGATAGAGAAACGCTTTGGTCACAGGAGGGGGCTTGTGGGAAGCTATAGCAGGTTTAGTGTTTGATGTTTATGGTTTGTTCATGCTGTCTCAATAGAAAGGGAAAGCTGATCCAGGAGACTGAATGAGAAAGGCCTCTAATTACAGACAATTTCACTAGATATGAATAGAATACAATGATACCTAAACTGGCCTGTACTAGCGATTAGTCGGCAGAACATGTTGTGTGTGATGCTTCATCAATGGCTGTAGAGGGAGAGTGTGTGCGTGAGAGTGTGTAATGTAGGTTTGAATCTTACTGTGTTTTAACATTCCTCTCTAGTGATAAATAGACATCTGAAATCCTGAGCTTCCCTTTGTACTGACAAGCATCTGACCCATATCTGTGGCATCACTTACTTTATTTAGCTGAACTCCAACAGTTAACAGTTCTTGAATTTCCCCTGGGGATCAATAAAGTATCTATCTATCCATCTATCTATCTAACAGACAAACCAGAAACACCATTGTATTAATCCAAAAAAAAGAAAATAAAAGAAAAGAAAAGCTTTTATAGGAAACATCAACAGATGAGATGCATCACTGTCTAGTGGCTTTGGATAGAAGCGTCTGCCAAAAGAATATGTGTAAATGTATATAAATAAAGTGTATATTGTGGACGTGTCTCAGCCAGATCTGGACTGGACCTTGAGGTGCTCCTCAGGGGTTACAAGGTCTCCATGGAGACACACTGGTTGCTCTTACAGACAAAAACAACAACAGGCAGATTTATACACCACTCAGAGAAATGATACAAGAAAGTGAAGTAATGTAATTCACTCATTTATTCAGACTTGAAAACAATTCTTGTGATGTCATCCATAATTATCATCAGATGTGAGATATAGGTTTGTTTGTTGATAGAGGCGTCTATGTCTGTTTGTTGAAAAATGCATCTGTTTTGTTTGTTGACGTTTTGTATGTTGAAGATAAATACAAAAAAGTGTTTACTGAGAAAGAGTGTAATCTTATCTGAACAGAGGAAGGGTGAACACACACATACACACACACACACACACACACACACACACACACACACACACACACACACAGCTGTTGAAGCGCAGTTTTATTATCATCATTCTGAAAGACTGATATTCACTTTCCTCTCACTTACACGCCTCAGTGTGATCTTAAAATAGTTTGTATTTAAGCACCTTTCTATATCAATAATATACATACATATAATAATCAGCTTTAAATAAATTATTTACAGTCAGTGTTAACATGCCTTTTAACATAATACTTTGAAGATGTTCTCCGATGTGTTTTTTTATGACATAAGGATTATGTTAATTCACTGTGTGTGTGTGTGTGTGTGTGTGTGTGTGTGTGTGTGTGCGCGCACATTTTGATTTATAAAGTGTACTGTATGTGTAGCCTACTGATTTATTAAAATTCCACACCTGTTTTCATATATAAAGATTGCAACACACACACACACACACACACACACACACACACACACACACACACACACACACCACACCATCCTAATATTGCACTACACCCTTGTGCTCTTCTCATATGAACTGTTCCTGTTTCCAACAATGCTTTATGAAATAAAACAAATCTGGAAAATAACGAAACCAAAAAGATGCAATCAATCATCTGTTGGCATAGAAACTCCAGAGTATCCAGAATATCCCTCAGAATGGTGAATATGTCCTTTATTGAACCTGTTTGTGCATATTAGGTGCATGTGTGATGTATGTCTCATTCTGTATTTCGATGGTTTGCCGTTTTGTATTCCATATGTACGTAAAGCAGCTAGATGCACAAAATCTCTCTCTCTCCCTCTCCCTCTCTCTCTCTCTCTAGTAGGAGTAGAAATAAATACTACTACTAGTTGTAAATGGAGCACAGAAAAGATTCCTCAATAAAGCACAGTAACGTTTCACCTCATTCCTGAAACCGGTAACATTCAACGTTCCTTCTTCTGTTCTGGTTTTCATCCTCCGACTCATGTCATGTCGACTTGTTGGGAACACTAATATTTTTTTTATTAAATGTAATATTATCAGTTTCAGTATTGTTGTAGTAATATAGATAATATCATAATATCACCTTATTATGACAAATGGTATGCTATGATGTTACCCACATTGTTTTTAAAGCTTGCCATCCACCAGAAAGGATCATTAACATTACTGTATTCATAGGTGCCATCTACGTCACTGTCAAATAGAGCGCCGCCATATTTACG
>NC_063209.1:26607938-26622938 GCF_017589495.1 Alosa alosa | reverse complement strand
GGCAGATAGTGTGCATCACCTGAATCAGCCACAGTGTGTATGTATGTGTGAAAGAGAGGAAGTGTGTGTAAGGGATGTGTGTGTGTGTGTGTGTGTGTGTGTGTGTGTGTGTGTGTGTGTGTGTGTGTGTATGAGAGAGAAAGAGCTAGCCATGGTGGAAAGTCTGTGAGAAGAGCAGTTATATAGTTTTGGCTGGGCTGCCTCTCTCAGGGCTGCTACTATCTTTTATCTCCCTTCTGAGGCCTGGGTGAGCGCGTGGTGTGTGTGTGTGTGTGTGTGTGTGTGTGTGTGTGTGTGTGTGTGTGTGTGTGAGAGTGAGAGAGAATGTGTATGTGTGTGTGAGAGAGGGAAAGATCATGTGTATATGAGAGGGAGAGAGAATGTGTGTGTGTGTGTGTGTGTGTGTGTGTGTGTGTGTGTGTGTGTGTGTGTGTGAGTGTGAGGCTGGTCCGCTACTGTCGTTTATTCCTCTCATGAGGCTTATAAAGCCAACTCCCCACTCTCCTCTTCTCTCTTCTCTTCTTTAATCCTCTTTTCTTCTCTTCTCTTTTATCCTCTCTTCCATTCTCCTCTTCTCCTTTGCTCTTCTGTTCATCTGTTCTGTTTGTTCTATTCCGTTATGAGTTTGACCCCTTTCCTCATTTGTTTCTTCATCACTTCATCACTTTCTTTATTTCTCTCCGCTTCTCTCTCTCCTGTCCTCTTTTCCTCTCTCTTTTCTTTTCTGTTTTCTGTGCTCTTGTCTTTCTATCCTCCTCTGGAAGGAGAAGGAAACAAAACAAGAAAGAATGCAAAAGGAAAATAGATATGAAGACAGGATCTGGAAAATACAGCTCTGGAAAATGAAGAGACAACTGCACATTTTTCTGATGTCATCCTACGGCTGCTGACATATTCAATGTCACATTCAAATTTGCAGTGGTCTCTTTATTTTGAACAAGACCGTCAACTCATGCTCTTTATTCATGTGAAACAAATTATATTTAATTGACATATATAGTTTAATTTCACCCAAATTCAACTGCTGTCTCTATTTCTTTAGAGCTAGGGTTACTGGTGATACATGTCCTATGGCAAAGGTATGTTATATGGCAAAGGTATGTTTTTCCCCATCCAAGCTGTCACTTCTAACATTTTAACATTTAAGCTACAGAGCTATAAGTAGCAATGTAATAACATTTGCCATTAACATTTAAGCATTTTAATATTTGTGTTTTTAAACTATGAATTATAGCTACAGCATTGACTAACGCTAAACTATTAAGTGCCGGAGGAGACTATAGTTAGAATTACCCCTTAATCTGTCAATATAAGTACCAGAGGATAGGAGTGCCTAGTCAAAGTGTGTGTAGGGAGGGTGGGGTCATTATAAGTGCTAGGAGAGGAGGTATTCTTGGAAGAGTTGTGTCCTCTAGAGCTTTTGAAGATAGAGGGGGATGGCGCCGTTTTGATGGAACATGGCAGATTATTCCACCTGTGTGTGTGTGTGTGTGTGTGTGTGTGTGTGTGTGTGTGTGTGTGTGTGTGTGAGTGTGAGGCTGGTCCGCTACTGTCGCTTATTCCTCCTCATGAGGCTTATAAAGCCAACTCCCCACTCTCCTCTTCTCTCTTCTCTACTTTCATCCTCTTCTCTTCTCTTCTTTCATCCTCTTTTCTTCTCTTCTCTTCTCTTCTCTTCTTTCATCCTCTTTTCTTCTCTTCTCTTCTTTCATCCTCTTTTCTTCTCTTCTCTTCTTTCATCCTCTTTTCTTCTCTTCTCTTCTTTCATCCTCTTTTCTTCTCTTCTCTTCTTTCATCCTCTTTTCTTCTCTTCTCTTCTTTCATCCTCTTTTCTTCTCTTCTCTTCTTTCATCCTCTTTTCTTCTCTTCTCTTCTTTCATCCTCTTTTCTTCTCTTCTCTTCTTTCATCCTCTTTTCTTCTCTTCTCTTCTTTCATCCTCTTTTCTTCTCTTCTCTTCTTTCATCCTCTTTTCTTCTCTTCTCTTCTCTTCTTTCATCCTCTTTTCTTCTCTTCTCTTCTTTCATCCTCTTTTCTTCTCTTCTCTTCTTTCATCCTCTTTTCTTCTCTTCTCTTCTTTCATCCTCTTTTCTTCTCTTCTCTTCTTTCATCCTCTTTTCTTCTCTTCTCTTCTTTCATCCTCTTTTCTTCTCTTCTCTTCTTTCATCCTCTTTTCTTCTCTTCTCTTCTCTTCTTTCATCCTCTTTTCTTCTCTTCTCTTCTTTCATCCTCTTTTCTTCTCTCTCTCTTTATCCTCTTTTTTTCTTTCTCTTTTATCCCTCTTCCATTCCTCCCTTCTCCTTTGCTCTTCTCTTGTTCATCTTGTTCTGTTTGTTCTATTCCTTGCCATGAGTCTGGACCCCTTCCTCATTTGTTTCTTCATCACTTCATCACTTTTTATTTCCCTTCCTCTTTCCTCTCCTGTCCCTCTTTTCCCCCTTCTTTCTTTCTGTTTTCTGTGCTCTTGTCTTTCTATCCTCCTCTGGAAGGAGAAGGAAACAAAACAAGAAAGAATGACAAAAGGAAAATAGATATGAAGACAGGATCTGGAAAATACAGCTCTGGAAAAAATGAAGAGACAACTGCACATTTTTCTGATGTCATCCTACGGCTGCTGACATATTCAATGTCACATTCAAATTTGCAGTGGTCTCTTTATTTTGAACAAGACCGTCAACTCATGCTCTTTATTCATGTGAAACAAATTATATTTAATTGACATATATAGTTTAATTTTCACCCAAATTCAACTGCTGTCTCATTTCTTTAGAGCTAGGGTTACTGGTGATAATATGTCCTATGGCAAAGGTATGTTATATGGCAAAGGTATGTTTTTCCCATCCAAGCTGTCATACTTTAACATTTTAACATTTAAGCTACAGAGCTATAAGTGCAGCAATGTAATAACATTTAAGCTATTAACATTTAAGCATTTTAATATTTAAGTTTTTAAACTACAGAATTATAGCTACAGCATTAGACTAACGTTTAAACTACAGTGCCGAGGAGACTATAGTTAGGAATTACCCCTTAATCTGTCAATATAAGTACCAGAGGATAGGAGTGCCTAGTCAAAGTGTGTAGGAGTGTGAGGTTGTCATAAGTGCTAGGAGAGGAGGTATTCTTGGAAGAGTTGTGTCCTCTAGAGCTTTTTTGAAGATAGAGAGGGATGGCGCTGCTTTGATGGAACATGGCAGATTATTCCACCATCGGAGGACCACGGATGAAAAAAGTCTGGATTGCCGTGTGTGTGGGGGCAGTGGTGGCAGGCAGCGTTCCTTGGAGGAGCGCAGTGGTCAAGGGGTAACATGAGCCTTTATGAGAGCACTCAAGTAAGAGGGTGCAGACCCAGCAATCACTTTCATAGTGACTTGAATTATCACTTTCTTATCACTATCTTTAGTGACTTGATGCGGGTGGCTAAGGGAAGCCAGTGGAGCTCAATGAACAGCAGGGTGACATGTGCCCTTTTTGGTTGATTGAAAACCAGATGGGCCGCAACGCTCTGGACCATCTGTAGCAGTTTTACCACACAAGCTGGAAGGCCTGTGACGAGGGCGTTGCAGTAGGCAAGGTGGTCTGTACTAGGAGCTGTGTGGCGTGCTGAGTTAGGTACGGTCTGACTGTCCTTATATTGAAGTGTGAAGCGGCACGACTAGGCCACAGAGGCAACATGGTCAGAGAAGGTTAGCTGGTCATCAATCATGACACCTAAGTTTCTTGCCACCTAAGTAGATGCAAGAGAGAGGTTTTGACCGGAGCTGTCCCAATGATAGCATGGTATTAAAAGGAGCTGTCCCAATGACAGCATGGTATTAAAAGGAGCTGTCCCAATGATAGCATGGTATTAAAAGGACTGTTGCATGTTCTGTCCAGACTGGCGGGAGGTATGGGAAAAGTGTGTGATTGATGTAAAGCGCAGCCGGCTTGACATTGTTTACCAGTTTGATCCAGGTCTAGGTGAGAGCCAAGAGGTCCAAAGATACAGTAGGTGGTTAGTAGAGGCAGAAATGAAATCTGCCTCGTTTACTGCTGATTGGATTGGTACTATTAATTTTTATGCTCATGCTTGCACATAAGTTGCAAATGTGCTAACAATTACAGGAGGAGGTTTAAAAGAATAAGGAAGCACTTTGAAAAAAATCAATTTCACTATTTTTGAGAATGCAGTGATAAAATGGAGAACAAATAATTTTCTAAGCTGACAACCTGGCTAGAACACATGTTAAGGGGTTAAATATTGATACTGGATAGGTTGTCAGCTTGTGCACAGAGGTGTCCCACTGGCCCTTGGCTATCATCAGGCACTATGTTTACACCTACAGGGACACTTTATTGGGTCTCACTGTGGATCCTGTGTGTGTGTGTGTGTGTGTGTGTGTGTGTGAACCTTTTTAAACAGACAGAGAGAGAGAGAGAAACAGACGGATAAAGTGTGTGCTGGAGATGGTGCCTGTCAGACTAGGTTAATGTGAGCCTGCAAAAGCCGTCTCCTCTCACTGCAGCTCTCTGTGGCTGCTGCTGCTGCTGTTATCGATGATGTATCATTGTTAATAAAGCACACAGCACACAGCACAGTGTCATGGAATCCCTCTGTTCTGGAGCAGAGAGGCACAAACGAACCTCATCTGCCTCACGTTTAGACCCGCCCGCCACACAGCGGCCATCTTTGAAGCGTTTAGACCCGCCCGCCACACAGCGGCCATCTTTGAAGATGCTAAGCTGGCGTCCCATCACTGATCCACCAGGATCATTTGTGCTTATGTGTGTAGTGTGTGTGTGTGTGTGTGTGTCAGACTGCGTAGACTGAGATTGTGGGTGTGGGTATATGTGCTTGATTGTGTGTGTGTGTGTGTGTGTGTGTGTGTGTGTGTGTGTGTGTGTGTGCGTGTGTGTGCAGAACCCTCGTACACAGATCTGCTGCCAGTCCGTGGGGGCTGAATGGAAAGGAACAAGTGTTTTACATGCAATTCACAGAGTAGAAAGTCTGTTAAACGCTTGCAGTGGTTTTCCTAGGCTCCTCTGTCTGTCTCTCCACTGGGTGCTTTTCCATCCCTGGGGCAAACAGCTGTGGTGTGTGTGTGCGTGTGTGTGTGTGTGTGTGTGTGTGTGTGTGTGTGTGTGTGTGTGTGTGTGTGTGTTTGTGTGTGTGTGTGTGCGGTGTGTTTGTTGTAATGTGTGTGTGTGTGTGTGTGTGTGTATATGTTTGCGCAGGTGTGTTTTTGTGTGCTGCAGTGTATTTGTGTGCGTGTATGTGTGTGCTGCAGCGCAGTGTGTATATGTGTGTGTGTGCGCGTATGTATGTGCGCGCAAAGTGTGTATGTGCGCGGTGTGTACGCAGTATGTGTGTGTGTGCGTGTGCGTTTTGGGGTTGGTGATAGGCATAGGGTGCGGGAGCCGCCATTAGTTGGAGTCACAGTTGGGTTTAGTTATAGGCATTAGTTGGAGTCACAGTTGGGCCCTTCATGTGTGCCGTGGTGCAGCAGTGGTAGTGTCAGCAGCAGACATCAAAAACAACAAGCCCACCTTAAAACAGAACTTTGGGAGCTTTGGTGTAGTACTGGCAAACTAGCTACCTAAAAGGCAAAATGTTCGAAACACCACTAAGAGTCCTATTGGCACTGCTGAAAGCCTGATAACATGCTAACTGGTGTCTCGGTGAGTATTAAAAAGGAGAACATAGCTCCTCTTAAGAACATAAGCTATGGGTTTTCTTGACTGGAGAGGAATTCTTCAACATTCTAGATTCCATCCATAGATTTCCACACAGACTTTGTTGCCTTGAACTGTAATCGTGCGTGTTTATCAGGATATTGCCATGTTTTTCTGTCTCTATCTACGGTGGCCGACAGGTGCCAACAGGTCCGGTGGCAGGGCTAATGTTATGAGATAATTAAACAGTACAGAGACTAACAGGTCCGGTGGCAGGGCTAATGTTATGAGATAATTAAACAGTACAGAGACTAACAGGTCCGGTGGCAGGGCTAATGTTATGAGATAATTAAACAGTACAGAGACTAACAGGTCCGGTGGCAGGGCTAATGTTATGAGATAATTAAACAGTACAGAGACTAACAGGTCCGGTGGCAGGGCTAATGTTATGAGATAATTAAAATACGGGATATTTTACGGGAAAATATTAAAACGGCAAGGCAGAGGGAAATAAGTTAAAATATGTGAGAAACGTGTGAAAAGGTGGACAGTCATGGTGTACGGTGCGTGATGTACAGTCATGGTGTGTGGTGCGTGATGTACAGTCATGGTGTACGGTGCGTGATGTACAGTCATGGTGTACGCTGCGTGATGTACAGTCATGGTGTATGGTGCGTGATGTACGCCGTGTGCAGCCTATTGTGTCAAAGTCAAAGTCAAAGTCTGCTTTATTGTCAATTTCTTCACATGCCCAGACATACAAAGAGATCGAAATTACGTTTCTCACTATCCCACGGTGAAGACAAGACATATTTTACCAATTAAGTCCACAGACAAACATAACATTAAGTAAAACAATAAAAAGTAAATAAGAAGGCACATACAATGAAGAAATAAGAGCAGCAAAATTGGGTTGAAATTGTGCAATTGTGCATAGACAGTCAATATAATAGTGCAAAGACAGGCCAATAAATGGCTGAGGTAGTTCTGTTTGACCTAAGTAAGCAAGTGGCATAGTGGTGCAAGTTATTTGTAAGAGCAGCAGAAGCCATCAATCGTTGTGTTTTCAGGACAACAGGACAACAACAACAAGTTGCAAAGTGTGCAAGTGTACAAGTGGAGTAGTACAAGGGAGTAGTGCAAGGCAGCCATTTTGGGTCCAAAGTCCAGGATGTTATGTAGCTGAGGGTGGAGGGGGGGAGAGGGGGAGAGAGTTCAGCATCCTAACAGCCTGGTGTATGAAGCTGTTGGTGAGTCTGGTGGTGCGGGAGCGAGGGCTTCTGTACCCTTCCCAGAGGGCAGTAGATCAAACAAATTGTGAGCGGGTGACTTGCATCACCACAATTGTGGTCACCTTGGCGGGTGAGGTGGGTGGTGTAAATGTCCTTCAGGGAGGGGAGTGAAGCACCAATAATCCTTCCAGCTGTGTTCACTATGCGCTGCAGGGCTTTCCTGTTGTATTCAGTGCAGCTGCCCCCCACACAGCCATACAGCTAGAGAGGATCCTCAATGGTGCCTCGGTAGAATGTGGTCATGATGGCTGGTTGAGCACTTGCTCGCCTGAGTTTCCGAGGAAAGCTGGTGCTGAGCTTCGCCAGTGATAAAGTGTTGGTGGTCCAGGAGAGGTCTTCACTGATGTGCACGCTCAGGAATTTGGTGCTGCTCACTATCTCCACCACAGCACCGTCGATGGTCAGTGGCAGGTGTTTGGTGTGACCTCTCCGGAAGTCAACAACAATCTCCTTGGTCTTGCTGACGTTCAGCAGGAGATTGTTGTCCCTGCACCACATGGTCAGACGGTCGACCTCTAACCTGTACTGAGTCTCGTCGCCCTTGGTAATTGGCAAATTTCACTATGTGATTGTTGCTGTAGGTTGCAGTGCATGGTGTTTGGTATAGTATATGGTGTGCGGCCTATGGTGTATGGTATAGTATATGGTGTGGTGTATGGTGTTTGGTATATGGCTTATGGTGTGTGGTGTTTGGTATATGGTATATGGCTTATGGTGTTTGGTATATATGGCTTATGGTGTGTGACATATGGTGTATGGTGTTTGGTATAGTACAGGTGTATTCAATTAATCTTCAGCGAGGTCCAGTTACAGAAAATTTCCTCAAGCAAAGGTCCGGAGCATTATAATGTTTAGGCTATGTATATGTATGTATGTATAATATATATAATATTAGGATGGATGGATGGAGCCTAGTTGTAGATAGATAGATAGATAGATAGATAGATAGATAGATAGATACTTTATTGATCCCCAAGGGGAAATTCAAGAAATAGAAGATTGTAGGCCTAGGCCTAATGTTTAATGTGAAATAAAATAAGTAGCCTAAAAGGCAACATTCGAAATGAGGAGAAATAAGGCAAGATAAGAGTAATTGGGGAGAAAAACTGAGTAGCCTTGGCTATTTTTAAGATCTTAACGTAAACTTAAAATAACATTTGAGCTGAGACAAGGATTGATATTCCACAGCTGGTTCCTTGAACCCATTAATCAGCAAGTTTAATTTAATTTTTTTAGTTTTTTTTTTTATGTTGACCCGAAATCCTTGAAATCCAGGAACATGTATTAGGAATGCATGTAGGCTTAACTAGATTGTGGTGGATCAATCATATTGCCTTCTTAAATCGTAAAATATTCTGTGGTCTCAGTTCACTGTTTAATGGGCTTAGCCTACCCTATGCTTGCTCAAAATATATGATTTGTCTAGTAGAGGTGTTTTCAAATTGGCGCTTTTAAAAATCGCCTGTCTCAGAATATATAGAAGAGGTCCAGATTATTTCAGCAAAAACTGTCACATCCATATTTAGTTGGTGTTACGGATGTGACGTTTTATGGTATTGCCCCCGTATCGTTATATAAAGCTCTGTTCTCGCTGTCTAGCTTTCTCCTTTGAGCAATCGATGATTTGAAAATAACTTACTTATCGTTAACTTAGATATCCATCTGATTGTTTCTCGTCCCGTCTCCCTCTCCTCGCCGCTCCAGGCTATCAGTCTCTTCCCCATAGTAGGCTACTTTACTCACTGACTCGACTTTATCAGAATTCACAGATTTCACTGGCTGAGTAGCAGCAAGCGAAATGATGGTTCCTGAAGCTCCTGAAGTAAATGCTGTTATCCTAACCAATTTAAACATTTAGCTTGAAGCTTTGAAATCTTACGTGAAAATCTAAATTAGGCTATTATGGTCTGGGTCCGGATAGGATCACGTCACGGTCCGGACTCGGACCGCGGTCCAACATTTGGTGATCCCTGGTATAGTATATGGTGTGCGGCATATGGTGGATAGTGTTTGGTAGATGGTGTATGGCTTATGGTGTGTGGTGTTTGGTGTACGGTGTATGGTATATGGTGTGGTGTTTGGTATATGGCTTATGGTGTGTGGTGTTTGGCATAGTATATGGTGTGAAGCCTATGGTGTATGGTGTTTGGTGTGTGGTATATGGTATATGGTGTATGGTGTTTGGTATATGGTATATGGTATATGGTGTATGGTGTTTGGTATATGGTGTATGGCTTATGGTGTATGGTGTTTGGTGTGTGGTATATGGTATATGGTGTATGGCTTATGGTATATGGTATATGGTGTGTGGCATATGGTGGATGGTATATGGTGTTTGGTGTTTGGTATATGGTGTATGGCTTATGGTATATGGTATATGGTATATGGTGTATGGCTTATGGTATATGGTATATGGTGTATGGCTTATGGTATATGGTATATGGTGTGTGGTATTTGGTATATGGTGTGTGGTGTGTGGTATATGGTATATGGTGTGTGGTATATGGTATATGGTATATAGTGTCTGGCATATGGTGGATGGAACCTGGTCCCTCTGCCCTGTGTCAGTGTCTGTGCAGGTTTAATCATCAGAATTCCAATGCATTTATTTGGAAACAGAATAAGGGCAGTAAAGCTATGGTATGGCAATCTCATTTTACATGGCCTAAAACACACACACACACACACACACACACACACACACACACACACACACACACACACACACACACACAGACGCCCACACCCACACACACACACACACACACACACACACACACACACACACACTCTTACTGGTTTTCCATATAAAAGAATCCACTGGCCAGGCTTCTGGAGGAGGTGGCATTGTGGCCCTCCTGAGGCAAGAGGTCTGACCACATGATGGAGTGTGTGTGTGTGTGTGTGTGTGTGTGTGTGTGTGTGTGTGTGTGTGTGTGTGTGTGTGTCACTGTAGAGACACGATGCTGTAGCGGAGAGCGGCGCATTTAACAGGCCTGAGACCATGATCACACCTCGCCAGGTCAGCTGCCAGGGTAGACTGGACGCCTGTGTGTGTGGTAAAAGAATCCACTGGCCAGGTGGAGGAGGTGGCATTGTGGCCCTCCTGAGGCAAGAGGTATGATGGGTGTGTGTGTGTGTGTGTGTGTGTGTGTGTGTGTGTGTGTGTGTGTGTGTGTGTGTGTGTGTGTGTGTGTCACTGTAGAGGCACACGCATGCTGTATGGAGAGTGGTGTATTTAACAGGCCGGAGACCACATCACTGACTCGCTGTGGCCGCTGCCAGGGTAGACTGACGCCCTGCGGCCACACACATTCACACACACACACACACACACATTCAGACACACACACACACACACATTCACATTGATACACACACACAGACATTGACACACACACACACATCATTTGTGTCATGCATAGACACACACACAGTCATACCCCCACCCCCCCCACACACACACACACACTCACAAATGCACCAGTATAAGACAGATTAGAAGGAGGAACTCACTCACTACATACACACACACACACACACACACTGAGACATAAACTCTTCCTCTTTCACAGGGTTAACCCTTACAAGAGAGCTGTTTGATCTTTAAAGATCCTGTAAGTAACCAAACAAGCTGCAAATTTTATAGATATCTTTTTATCCCTGAGCTTTAAATGCCATGTGGACACTTTAGTCATAAACACTGATGCTTTGATGTCCACATACACACACAGACACACACACACACACACACATACATGCAGAGAGCAAATGCCTATACACAAATAAAACACACAGATACATACATACACACATGCACATGCAGACACATATGCGCTGCTTGAATCTTCTCTGATATTACTATGGTGAGAGAACACCCATAAGCTTCTTATCTTATCAGTAAAAAGAAGAGAGAAAGGTAGGTCATCATAGTAACCATAGTGATCCCTGTAGGTCATCAGAGTAACCATAGTGGTGATCATAGTAACCATAGTGATCCCTGTAGGTCATCAGAGTAACCACAGTGGTGATCATAGTAACCATAGTGATCCCTGTAGGTCATACATAGTGATCCCTGTAGGTAATCAGAGTAACCATAGTGGTCATCATAGTAACCATAGTGATCCCTGTAGGTAGTCAGAGTAACTATAGTGGTCATCATAGTAACCATAGTGATCCCTGTATGTCATCATAGTAACCATAGTGATCCCTGTTCCCCTGTACTCCTTTTATTCCTGCACTCTGTCCATCTCTCGTCTGTCCCAAAGCTGAGAATGACAACAAAACAATTTCACTCTCTCTCCCTCTCTCCTCTCTCTCCTCTCTCTCCCTCTCCTCTCTCCCTCTCACTGTTTATGTAAACTGTTCGTGGACTGATACTTGATGTGGTTTGTTTGTTTTCTCTTTTTTCTTTTGTTTTCTTTTTTTATTTTGCGTAGTTTGGCTTTTGGGCTGTTGGTTTATTAGGTTTTTTTGTATGTAGGGGTGGGGGGTTGAGGGTGAGGGTTTAATATGGGCTGGTTTTATTGCTGCTTGGTTTCCTTTTGACTGATACTAAAGGACCTTAAAAAGTAAAATCTCTCTCTCTCTCTCTCTCTCTCTCTCTCTCTCTCCCCTCCCATTTATCTGGGTCCTGTGTGAGACGGTAGTCTGTTGCAGTGCCCAATCTTAATGGGAAGCTCTATTGCATTACGTCCCATTAGGCCTGAAAGAGCACCCAACATTTATATTTGGCTAGAAGCACAAACACACAAACGAACTCACAAACATACACACACACACACACTCACAGCAGCACAATGATATCACACAGCACCTGAAGCTATACCCCGTAAGCTATAACTTGTGGGCAGCCGTGGCCTACTGGTTAGCACTTCAGACCTGTAACCGAGGGTTGCCGTTCGAACCCCACCAGTAGGCACGGCTGAAGTGCCCTTGAGCAAGGCACCTAACCCCTCACTGCTCCCTCGAGGCCAAGCTGTTGTTGCAGGCAGCTCACTGCGCTTGGGATTAGTGTGTGCTTCACCTCACTGTGTGCTGAGTGTGTTTCACTAATTCACGGATTGGGATAAATGCAGAGACCAAATTTCCCTCACGGGATCAAAAGAGTATATATACTTATACTTATAGCAACAAGTTTGAGCTGCAGTAGTCCCACTCCGAGTTTGAACCCATGCCACGCACAACATACCTGGGGTGAGTTTCCCAAAACTCTGCATAGTTGCTAACTAGTAACCAATGTTAGCAACTTAGTTGGTTGGCAATAGGAAAGGCATCACTAATGTAGTAATATAGGTGATTTCAAAACTGCGTAGCCTATACAGCGAGGTATACCGGTAGTTTTTTTCGGCACTTTGATTTGATCTTTAGACTATTAAGACATTAGAGTCATTAGAGTTAAGACTTTAAGACATTAGAGTCATTAGAGTTAAGACTTTAAGACATTAGGCTATCCCTTGTTCATCAAGATAATGCAATGCAGTATTGTTGCTTTTGTTAGCTTATTTCTGTGAACAGCCTTCTATCCCAAGTTAACATGGCAAGGTTGCCTATGCCTAAAAGCTGAAAGTATTCTTGTTGTGTGATTAGGAGATGGTGTAGGCATTTGTTAGCATGTCAGACTTCCAACTGGATGTGCCATGAGTGTGCAAGTTCAGCTCTTGCAAGGTTATGTGCCATTTTTTGCATAGGCTGATGTTGTCTATTATCGTTTCAACAGTGGAAACCAGGTTTAGTTATGTATATTTTTGTTAGTCATGGACACAAATAAAGGGAACATTTTGTACAAACTCAGATTTCTCTAACATAACCATTTGTCTTTCACACGGCCAGAGCATCGGATGTTACTAGCCCAGACATATATTTTTTATTTTTTATACATATATTTTTTAACCATTTTGAACTCTTTAGTTATTTAGCTAGGCCTACTTAGGCTACTCGCAAAAGGAGCATAGCATTCGCATAACCGTTGTATCGTCATACGACGATGTGGTCCTCCAAAGTCCTCATTGTGACATAGTAAAAGGGGGCGGGGTTTAGGATTGGTCAATGGCCGTGTCAATAGACCTCTGAAGTTCGCCTACAAAAAGGAACCAAAGCTGCTATCTTTGCCCATATAAGGAGATCCTGGAGTTAATTGAAGCTAACTACCTATGGCAAGTTGCATTGGAAGTTAGCTCTAAAGTAACAAAAATCTAAGTTTGCCGTCTTAACGTACCGAACATCACAGGAGCCACTTGAAGGCAGAGGACAAAAGTGTGTTGAGCAAAATGTCTGCATTTCAGACTTATTTGTCCCCACGAGAGTTTATTTCCCCATAGGAAAAATTGCAAGATACCGAATCTCAAAGATGGCAGGTTTTTTGTAGGCGAACTTCAGAGGTCTATTGGACTTGATAAATAAAAGTATAGTGTATGCTAGCTTAGCTTATGGGTATTATATCTATAAGAATAGTGTACTTTATATGCTAACCTAGCTTATGGACATGATATCTATAAAAGTAGTATCACCCACTACCACTCATTGTTCATTTTGGTAAACAACAACTTTCCAGTCATCCACACACACAGTAACACACAGACACAAAGACATGCACACACACACGCGCACACACACACGCACACACACACACACATACACACACACGCGCGCACACACACACACACACACGCACACACACACACACACACACACACACGCGCACACACAATAATAGCACACACATTACAAGACACAATATTACCGCATCGCTGCGCACACACACACGCTGAAGCGGCGCATTACACACACACATCGAAAGCACACACACACACACACATTGTCAAGATAGCAGGCTACAAGCATTACACACACACACACACACACACACACAGACACACACACACATATTTCAATAATACAACACACACACACACACTAATGCAGCACACACACACTTCAAAGACGGCGCACGCCACACGACACATACCTACAGCACACACACACACACACACACACACACACAGCATCTCCGCTCTCCTCTGTTCATGTTCACAGGCCTCAGTGGAAGTCCTGTGGGAGGGAGTCTGAAGAGAAACAAACCTTCCATGCTGTTGTGTTGGTAGTCAAACGGGCATGTAATCTGTGACCAGTGCAGAGGGGGCTTCTGGGGGACCAGCACTAAGAGAAGGGGCGGGGGGATGTTTCCAGCTGTGAGCTTCTAAGTTCTGTGAGCTCCTAAGTTCTGTGTGCTTCTAAGTTCTGTGAGCTCCTAAGTTCTGTGTGCTTCTAAGTTCTGTGTGCTTCTAAGTTCTGTGAGCTCCTAATTTCTGTGAGCTCCTAAGTTCTGTGTGCTTCTAAGTTCTGTGAGCTCCTAAAATAAACTCTGAGAGTTTGTGGGAGAGAGGGGCGGGGGGGGGGGGGGACAGAGCCAACCACATCCCCTCGTAAAGCACCCGTGTCAGGAGAGCTGGAATGAAGGGCGACCTTTGCCCTCAGGCACCCTAAGAGAACTCTTTGCAGGACAGCCACTTCCTGTGAACCCTACTGCCCTCCCTCAACCCTCCTATCCAGCGGTTAATGGATGCCCAGTTTATAAAGCAGTCAGTCAGTCAGTCAGAGAATAATGTTAAGTAATTAGTTAGTTTAGGATGAACCCGAGCTAATCAATTGGGACAATTAGCTATGGACAGTTTGGACTTCCTCTTTCAGACCGAGAGAAAGAAGAGATCAGAGAAGAGGAGAGAGGAAGTGTGATGAAAAGCAACGGAGAAAGAGGGGAGCAAAAGGGGGAGAGAGAAAAAGAAGAGGAAGAGAGAAAGAGTGAAGAAGGGGGTGAGGGAGAGAAAGATGGGAGGAGAGAGAGTTAAGAAGAGAGAGATTGAGTGTGGTATTATCAGGCTAGTGAGTGTGGTATTATCAGGCTAGCTTTCCCCCACACCCAACAAACATTGCATAATATACAGTACATCATAGAATATGACCAACACCGCACTTTGTACACGAGAGGAAATGAAGACCAACATCGCACTTATACGAGACAATATGACCAACATCGCACTTATACGAGACAATATGACC
>NC_063209.1:26552938-26582938 GCF_017589495.1 Alosa alosa | reverse complement strand
TTGTGTGTCTGTGTTTCTCTGTGTGTGTGTGTGTGTGTGTGTGTGTGTGTGTGTGTGTGTGTGTTGTGTATTTTGGTGTCTGGGTGGCTGCGTCACTCTCTCGTGTCGTCTCAGTGGAAGCCTAATAGGCGTCTGAACAGATGAAGTGATCCATTCCCTGCTGTCAGCTCAAATAAATCGCATCACCACCACATACACACACACACACACACAATGCCGCGCTGGCACTGACGCACAGTGGATGGTATGGCTCGACACAAGCCTGCGGCCCACCACAGACACACACACTCACACTCACAGGCACCATATCCATATACCATGCAGGATGTTACACGTGTGTGTGTGTGTGTGTGTGTGTGTGTGTGTGTGTGTGTGTGTGTGTTGTGTGTGTGTGTGTGTGTGTGTGTGTGTGTGTGTGTGTGTGTGTGTGTTTGTGCTTATGTATGTGTGTGTGTGTGTGTGGCATGAGGGTGGGCTTGTTGGTAAATGTGCGGCAGGGATAAAAGTTGTGGAATCTGTCATTTGCACTGCACCAGTTCTGCATCATCCCATCCTCAAGTATTAATTAACGTTCTGAATCATCTTGTCCCATCCTCATGATGATATGTATAAGCACGAAGAAATGCTGACCAACAACCACCACAGTTCATCATTTCAAATCCACTGCAGTTGCTTCTGAATGCACTCTGTGCGATGAGAGTACTGTATTAATCACAGACATAAACCCTAAAGCTATTTACTATAATAATGCCCTCTGTTGTTATCACTAAAGGGACAGACTTGTACCATGGTCAGTCTGACCACCACCAGTTTTAACCTGTCAACAAGGGAGTTTTGAGCATTCTGTTAAAACATTCTGTTTAGATGCAGTTTAAGGTTCTAAAATTCCATGTTGAATTCAATGAGCCCAGTTAATCTTTAGAACTTTCATTTCCCAACATTCTGTCACAGTGGCGTTACTTTCATCTGTGTGCCCTGTGCAGGCTCTCTACTGCCACTGTGTGGTGAGGTAAGATACAGGCCAACATAGAGCCGTAGTTCAAACAACCATTCGGACTGCTTTTACTGATGTTGGGGGAAATATTGATACACATAGGTTACTCATATAGGCCTAGGCCTACACAAACAGTTGAACCTGGATTTTGCAGTGTTGGTGGTCCCTCTGCTTCCTCCATTCACAGCACCTGCCGATGGTCAGTGGCAGGTGCTGGGTGTGACCTCCGAAGTCAACAACAATCTTTGGCCCAAGGGCAGTGAACAAGTTGTGTGTCACAGCAATTATGTGATTGTTCCACTGAGTCTTGGGGGGGGCCCTGCTCAGTGTGTGATGCTGCTTGAGGTATTGTTATGTAACAGCTAGTTGCAGAGGTAGGCACTCGAGTCCCAGTTTCCTATATGCATATGAGTTTATGTATAGCCTACCTTGGTGTCAGTGTGATTCTGTGAACCTGGGATGTTGTCTGACTTTAGTGTTGATAGCAGCAAGTGTCCCTCTTCACGCCTGTCGGGGCAGAGATGGGTCTCTGTGGCAGGTGCTGTTTTGGTGTCGCGCTTCTAAGCAAAGAAGCGGTTCAGTTGTTGCTAGAGGGATGTTGCCTCTAATAGCCCAGGCTGGCTTGTAGTCCGTGAGGGCCTGGAAATGCCTGGCTATAGGCTATTCTGAGGGACAGGTTGGCTCCGCTGTTTTCGCTGTGCCTATCCCCCCAGATGGTCAGGGATGATGTCATTTCCAGAATTTGGTGATGTAAGAGGTTACAGTGCCTGTTGAGATTGCCAGTCAGTGTGATTCTGTGCTTACTTAACCTTCTGACCCCTTTGTCTGGCTTTAGCATTCAGGGGAAGATGGTCAGAGTCATTTCAGATTCTCCAAGACAAGAGATTCTCCCTATTATCTTTATTTTTTGGAATTAGAGTAGGCCTGAACTTGTAGCTTTTGCTCTATCAGCCTTGCTTAAAAGCTATAGTCTGCACATACAAAATAGTTTTTACTTTTTGAGTTAGTGCAATGTTAGCTTTACATGGCACTGGGCCTATAAGGCAATACAGAGGAGTCAGAAACTAATCAGTATTACATTATTTATTTATTTTCAGCTATTTAACCAGGTGAAATGTGATCTTTGTTGAGTGTATTTGATGTGTGAGGACTGGATAAAGGCTGTGTGTAATAGTCCATATTCATAATATGGCGGGCAAGAGTCTCCCCAAATGAACTCAGGCACTGCCAGGACACCAAAGGGGCCTTAAATCCTCATCAATTCTTTGAAGTTCACTTTCGTGTTTTGTAGGCTAGTAGTCGGAAGGCCGACGTGCTGGTTCGTTTGACGTTACAACACTTCCAAACCTTTATAAGATATACGACTCTCAATACATACATTTAGCGTAAATATTTCCATAACAGACGAGACATCTTCTCCTTGAATAGGAAAGAGTAAAAAGGTAAGACAACATTTTAGACGACGGACACTTCACCACTTGGACGATATATTAGCCCATGTCTGGTTCTGCCGGCCGGGTCAGGGGCATCCGATTGAAAATCCAGTTCAGTTCTTTGAAAATGCACTTGAATCAGTTAACTTAACGTTACAGTCATTTGGTCCTAACTTGCCAGAGAAAAATGCCTGATGGACTTTGCTCATGGTGTCATCAAATTATCTTGCTAACAGAACAACCGGATTGAAAACCGCATGATAACATTACTTATCCCACTATAGCCAGCTAATCTGTGACAACCTAGAAAAAGCCACTGCCGTGCGGCTTTTGCAGGCTAACATGGTAGCGGCATGAAGACTGTTGTTAGCTTGGAAGATGGCTAGCCGTTTTAAATAAAAGGAAATAAACTGAGACTGTTATTAAAATTAGACATAATACTTTTTTAAATCTTGCGGGTATTTGTAATTAATGAAAGAGTTTTTTTTTTTTTTTAGAAATCCACTTCATGACCGTCTTCCTATCCTGTTTATTGACCAACTTTGCTAACAGGCAGCATTTTCCTCAAATGTAACGTTAGTCGTTTAGCAGCTAGCTTGCTATAATATTAGCTAGCTAACAGTTAGCCCCGCTAGTTAATCTCCGCTTGTCATCTGTCGACGGTCATTCGGCTGACAAAGGAGGTCGCGCATCGTTGTTTGCCAGTTCGTTTTTATTCTCTTTCAAGTGTTACGTGTTTCAGTCGTGTGATAGTCGTTCGTTTCGCAGATCGATCAAGATTTTGAAGTGACAGTGTTATTAAATCAGTGCATTACGCGATCTGATTGTTTGGAAGAAAGTAACGTTAGCCAACTGTCAAGGAACGCAACATTAGCTCTTGTAGCAGTGTTTCGTGGGAAAGCTGCCTTAACAGCATCTTTTAATGCAGTGTAAGTTTCGAACATTCTGTAGCTATCGTTTTCGCCTCCACTGCAGCAGCAACTGCAGTTTCCTCTTGCCAGAGGAACAACTGTTTGTTAGGGGCTGCTTGACCCATTGTTAGATTGTGCCTAGGCTAGACTTTTTCGACACCGAAGGGCCATTGCCTTAATAACGTTAAGCCTGTGCATTAACTTTAATGTTGTGTTGGTTATTAACATACTGTATTTAAAGCGTTGCATTCAGAATAGCACAATCATTTTTCACTTACTGGTCTATGTTAGGGTTAACGCGACATGTTGTTCATGCATGGTAATACGATTTGGTAACCGTGCAGTAGGCCTATGGTTGACCCCGTTACCAATTCTCTCGGCTTTTTAGATGCCCTCTGCGATGAATGGCGATAGCTCGGTGCACTCCACCAGTCCTGAGCTGGGTTCTGCCCCTGTGGCCTCGGGCGCCGGCGGATCACAAACGGAGGCGTTGAAGCAAGTCCTTACGGTGATCGAGAAGAAGGTTCGCAACATGGAGAAGAAGAAGGTAGTAACTTGGCAGAAGAATGCAATTTTGTGTGTTTACTCTCTGTGCTTGTGTGAGCTTGTTTTGCCTTTTTATTGAAATTATCCACCTATCTATCTGGCCATCTATCATACAGAATCTGGCTTGTATATGTGTGACAGATTTTAACTGTGAGTGCTCTGTGTGTAACACTATCAATGTATCAACTAATATAGGTGATCAGGTATTCATTTCACTTTGGGATCTGACTGTATGTGTGTGTGACTGCATGTTTACTATCTATTGCGACTGTAAGTGTTTCTTCATTTGTCTCCGACTCACCTACCACAGACCACCACATCTGACCAATTAACTCTGAAGTTGTCATAACTAACTTTTAAAGGTGCTCTAAGCGATGCTGGGTAACGTCACTTCTGTTGACTTTCAAACAAAACAGAAAGCTAGCTCGCTAATTTCTCCCCCTCCCTCCGTGCAATTGAAACTCTCCTAAACGTGCATCTCGTCTGTGATTTGCTGGAACAGTTTGTTATGTTTTTATGGGCTAGGTTTGCCCAGGTTGTTTTTGTTGCCGTTTTTGGAGCCTGTGCTGTCCACAGAGAACACATTTTTTTACAGTGTATTCAGGACACAGTCAGCCAGCGGTTGGTTAGGTGATGTTTGCAGTAAGTGACATTTAATGTTTTAGCCCAAAAAACGTGTTGCATCGCTTAGAGCACCTATAACTCTGTGTGTCTGACTGTCTGTCTGGGCATTGATTTAGCCAAGCTCATGATGCTGTGTTAGCTTTACTGACTATTCCATATATACAAACTCTCCTCACGTCAGGCAAGGACTCTATTCAGATATGTCAACCACCTTATGCATTCACCACGTGTATGTTTGCAGTATTACGGAATATAAAGTGTTAAGTTACCAGCTTCTGACCTCTGAACTGACAGTATCATTAGCTTCAGTTACAAACACTAGCCCAGCACTTCCTGCTCCTCTGTAGGCCTACCGCAAGCAGAAAGCAGTTAGACATTCCGGTTGGCATGGGTACAGTCAGACGTATGGAACGTTGAGGTGACTTCCTGGGGTCATGGAACAGGATGGAACAGAGATGGTAGTGGCCTCTGGCTCAAAGCTGGGCCTGGGTCTGATGGGATTCCACTGCCCACACACTGTGTCAGGCCTAGATTAGAGACAACAGCACTGTGCGTGTGTGCGTGTCTGTGTGTGTGTGTTTGTGTGTGAGAGAGAGAGAGAGAGAGATGATTCAGCCTTATCTTGCATCTCAGAGGAGGAACACACTTGACAGGCCAGTCGGCCCCAGAGAGAACACAGAGCACGCACACACCAACACGTGTGTGTGTGTGTGTGTGTGTGTGTGTGTGTGTGGGGGCTTAGTTGAAACTGTATGATGTGTTTATGTGGGGGCACATTGGTGACGTAGGGTGGCCTGAGAGGACTGCAGTGATTTCACTGCTCATATTGCGCAATAGGAAGTGGAGGTTCCTGTTCTCTCAGACTAGCTGTAGCCGTAACTCACACTCACACACTCTTCTCTGTCTGCAGGGCAAGCTGGAGGACTACCAGAGCAAGAAGAACAGAGGGGAGAACCTCAACGCTGATCAGCTGGTATGTCTCTGTGTGTGTCAGAGAGAGTCTCTGTGTGTGTGGTTTTGACTCGTAAACCACAGCCAGTCTGAAAAGTACAATACACGACAACTATTAATTTAGGCAGTGTCAGATATGGAAATAGACATCTTGCTCTCTCTCTCTCTCTCTATCACGCGCACACACACACACACACACACACACACTCCCCTGCCTCCCGTCCACCGTCTCCAAGCTCCATCCTGCAGTGGCCTATCTTCTAGAACTCTGACCTTTGCCCTCAATCACACACAGAGACACAGAGACACACACCTACCTTATAGAATGCATCTCCACTCTGACCAATGCCCCAAATCACAGTACAAACTATAGCTACAACACACATACACAGCTCAACTCTCTCTCTCTCTCTCTCTCTCTCTCTCTCTCTCTGTCTCTCTCTGTCTGTCTGTCTGTCTGTCTGTCTGTCTGTCTGTCTGTCTGTCTGTCTCTCTCTCTCTCTCTCTCTCTCTCTCTCTCTGTCTGTCTCTCTCTCTCTCTCTCTCTCTATCTTCCTCAATCACCTACGTTCCCCCTTCAATCTCTCTCTCTCTCCCCCCCTCTCCCTGCAGGATGCCCTGGCTAAATCCCAGGAGGTCACCCATAATCTGGATTTTGCTCGGGAGCTACAGAAGAACTTTTTGGCACTGGGGATTGATGTGAGTGTGTTCACCATTTTGTGTCTTTTGTGTGACTTCTGTTGTTTGGAAGGTGATTTAGCATTGTGTACCCAGTGCCTGCTGGGAGTTGTAGTTTTCCTGATTGTCCCCATTGGCTCTTGGGAGTTGTAATTGACGCTGCTATCCATTTGGCTCGCACTGTCTGAGTTGTTCGCACAAACGTGACGTAATTGCTTGGCTTGTAGTACTGTAGCGTTCCAGTTTTGTCTTTGTGGGAAAGAATATGGACGCCACCAGGGTAGCAGCTGTCTCGGTAGTGCAGGGCGCTTGCCTAGAAAACGAGAGCAAGCTTGTGGCTCATCTAAACAAGCTACGGGATGATTTACACTTGCATTCATATACCAGCTTCGTAGTGTTAATTTCGTCAGACGAGAGGAGAGGAAATATGTTCGTCAACAACCTTTTTTTTCATGACTAAGACGAGACGATGACGAGACGGCAGTATTGTCCTGAAACACTGACTAAGACTATCTTAAGATGCATTATTGTTGACGAAAAAAGACGAGACTAAAATGTTTTGCATGAAATAAAAACTAAGATAAAATCTCTCTTCATTTTCGTCTACAAAATGAGAAGACAGAACATCTAGCTGTTATGTTTTCAAAATATTCCGAATGAGTTCATACGCAACAGCTTTCCTGTAGGCTAGTCTCGCGTGCTGTTGCTGCAACCCTGTGGCTGCAACACTTAAACTACATGGAACAAGAACACTGGAGATTTCTGCAAGAGTTAGCAAGCTAACTATAAGCTTTATGCCACAATGCTACATACCCAGAAGTTGAAGGTTCTCTCATACAAATTAACATCCCCCAGAATGTCCATACGAAAATGTTTATCATGTAATGTCAATTATTTAACTAGTTAGACTGATGATGCAAAGTTTGCTAGCAAGTAAGCTAATATAGAAAGTTCGCTAGCAGGTTAGCTATGGCTAAGATGGAGAGTCTGATTGGGGAATGTGTTGTGTTTGGGCGCATATCGCCATCTAGCAAGGCGGAGTAAAACATTAATACTTTGGCCTACAGTGTTTCTCAAACTTTTTCAGTTTCAGGACCACTAAACTAACCCTAGCTAAAAAAAAAAAAAAAGATTAGACCTACTTCAACAGTAGCCTATAATTAGTCTACACAATAGGCCTACTCACTGAACCACTTTGCTTATTGTGTGGATTCATACTGTATGATTTAAACTGGCAAATCTTACATAGACAGTGTTGCAGAACTGTTTTTACATACAAGTTGGTTCAATATTGCAAACAACTCATCTATATTATATTTTACCACGTCTGCTCGCGGACTACTTGGGATAGCTTATGGACCACCAGTGATCCACGGACAACACTTTGAGAAACACTGGTCTATTTAATATGACAGTGGTCCAGTCAAATCTTTTACTGTCTATGGTCAAATCCCAGCCGAGCTATAACTGTATAAATCAGAATGAGTAATTATAACAGACGAGTAGCCCTGTGGACACACAATATTGTTGGAAAATTGAGATGTGTGAAACACTATTTGACTCAAATGGTAATCAGAAATAATTAGTTATAAAAAAAAAGACTAAAATGTGTTGACTAAAACTGACTAAGACTAAGATACCTTTAGTTTTCTTTTGACTAAAACTAGACTAAAATGACGAGACTTTTAGTCGACTAAAACTTGACTAACAAAAATGATATTTGAATGACTAAATATGACAAAGACTAAAAAGGACATTTCGTCACAAGACTAAGACTAAGACTAAATTAAAAATAGGTGACAAAATTAACACTACAGCTTCGTCACACTTACAATTTTATTTTCAACAAGTGCTGTGCGTTTTTCTCGAGTCACGAGGGGGGCAGTAGCTATTGCTATTGTTAGCTACATTAGCTTCTTTAGCAAACCAGCTGGAAAACAAAACGTTACATTGTATTGCACGCACAGCAAGACCGGGCAATGCATAAATTGGTGACCGGATTAAAGCACTTTCCAACTCGGGACAAGTCAACTGAATCACCCCATGAATATGTCTTTGCCTAGTGGCTTTTGGAGTTTAATGTGTCCCCAGTGGCTGCTGGGAGTTTTAGCGGCCATGTCTGTGCCCAGTGGCTGCTGGGAGTTGTAGTTGACGTGTGTGTGCCCAGTGGCTGCTGGGAGTTGTAGTTGACGTGTGTGCGGTGTCCAGCTCCAGAAGACGGAGCGCAAGGCGTGCCCAGTGGCTGCTGGGAGTTGTAGTTGACGTGTGTGTGCCCAGTGGCTGCTGGGAGCTGTAGTTGACGTGTGTGTGCCCAGTGGCTGCTGGGAGCTGTAGTTGACGTGTGTGTGCCCAGTGGCTGCTGGGAGTTGTAGTTGACGTGAGTGCGGTGTCCAGCTCCAGAAGGCGGAGCGCAAGGCGTGCCGGCGGGAGCAGCTGCGGCGCGAGCAGCAGGAGCGGAGGAGGCTGCAGCGGCTGCTGGAGGTGCAGCTCCTGCTGGACCAGCTGGGGGAGGAGGCGGTCAGGGAGGAGCTGCGGCGCGGCGACGGTGACCACGGCGACCACCCCATCCTCACCAGCGCCCAGCTCATCGCGCTCGACAACTTCTACAAGCTCCTCAACCCCGAGAGGGACGCCAGCGGCAGGTCAGAGCCAACAGGGAACACTCACTACACACACACATGATGATGTCCATTCTCTTTGCCCTAGGCTATCATTTGTGCGCGAAGCATGTTTCAATTAAGACAGTTGCCTACACAAGCTATTTTTATTGTTGTAATATTTAACGATTTCATGAATAAAGCGTTGAAAAATTGTATGCACAGCGCGTACAGGATTACGGCTAGCGGCGCCACTGACCAAGGCCACAGTAGCCTGTAAACCTCTGATTTTCAAATCAAGGCCAACGCAGGGGGCAAGTCTTCTCTTCTATTTCCCTTCCAAATTATTTTTTATTGTCTGAAGACATCGATTGCAAGAATCTAACAAGAATCTAATAAGCAACAGCAAAGCAACTTCACTTGCATTGTAGGGTACTACAAATGCAAGCTAACCAAAGTGCAGTCGGTTCTCCCGCCATGGTTTTGGAAATCACACACCTGCTGCATCTGAAGGCCCACGCATAATAAGGCCTACGACTATCACTCTACACGCCCCCTATTGCACGTCACATTTTAATTTGCTAGCTGATCCTGCCTCCTGGCTCCCCAAAATGCCGCATCATGTGAACAGATCAGCAGGCCGGCAAATTTTCACCTCGTTTTCAGACACACGTTGCGGCAAAAAGACGTCTCCTCTTCCCGCAAATTTAGCGTAATCTCTGTGTGAAAAGGCCTACACACACTCATTTGGCAGATTAAGGTCAGCCTAAACGCACCATCTTTGGAACATTGAGCAGATTTAGTCTGAGTAATAGTTTTCCTATGCATATGGATGGATCTTATGTGTGTTTGTGTGTTGCAGGTTGGCGGAGCAGTTTGAAGAGGCATCCGTGCACATGTGGGAGTTGCTGGAGGGCAAAGACAAGCCTGTTGTAGGGACCACTTGTAAGTGGCACTGCACCACACACACACACACACACACACACTCACACAGTGGTCACTGACTCACTGTGACCACACACACTTCTGTAGCTCTCTCCCACACTCTTGAGCTGTGTGTGTGTGTGCACTGTGGTGCTGTATGAGGTCATGTTGTTAATAAGCTCTGCCAGCTGGCTCCAGTTGTTCAGATCATCACAATGATTTTTGCCAGCAAGGCTGAGGGTTGGAGGCCAGAGAGAGAGAGAGAGAGAAAGAGACTAGAAGCTTTCATGGAGGGCAATTTGATGGTGTTGCTGGACCTCTTGAATGGAAGCACTTGTGTGTGTAACAGGAAGCCTGCTGCGTGTTTGTGTTTGTGTGTGTGTGTGCGTGCGCGTGCGCATTGTAAAACTTAAATGCTCCTCCAGTTATTGGCCCATAAGTACTCTTAATTGTATTTTTTGTACTTGACAACTGATTTAGTTAAATCCATTGAATGATGTGATTATTTGATGTCAAAAACATCCCGAAAAATCAGTTTGAGGTGAATCTTCAAAAAAAGTACATTCTTGCGTCAATGTCTTCGATGTCTATCCTTACGCCTTGTGTGAATTCCTGAGTGTCCGTGTGCTTCAGATAAAGCCCTGAAGGAGACTGTGGATCGGGTGCTTCAAAGCGGTTACTTCCAGCGCACACACACGCATCAGAATGGAGTGTGTGAGGAGGAGCTGTCCTCGGCGGCAGCAGCGGTCGTGGCCCCGTCGGAGTCATCAGAGGCCGACGAGGAGCCGGAGCCAGCAGGTAGTCCACCTGTCCGCTGCAGTCTGGGATTTGTAGTCTTTTAGGGAAATGTCAATATTGAGGTTTGCATGTATACATTTAGATGTTTATCTTTTAAAGTGCAGTTGTACAGTAAACCATTCGTTGCATCCAGTGGGGCTGAATGGGATTTGTAGTCTTTTTTTTTAGTCTTGCTATTTTTTTCCAAAGTAGCTTACAGTACAGACGTACAAATGAGTCGGTGTACTTCCAGTGTCTAGCCCATCATAATGTGCTACTAATATCAGTTAATCTACAGGTTCACATCACCTGTGTTTGAGTGGATTATGGCTGTGGTGCATGCTGGGATTTGTAGATTTATGTGTGTGAACATTGTTGTAGTGGCAGAGGGAACACCTGAGCAGGACTACACAGAGGATGTAGTGGACACAAAAGAGGTGATTTTTAAATATGTTTTTTTTTTTTTTCTTCTTTTTTTCTGTTTGTCTTCTAGAGGTCCTTATTGCATGTGCATGCGAGTACCTGTGTGTGTCTTTACTACATTGTATTGAAGGGCCAGCCCTCTGTGTGTTGGTACTATACATCCTTTTGCTGTGTAGAGGTTCTCAAGGTGTGTGTGTGTGTGTGTGTGTCTCTCTGCTATAGTTTGTGAACATGGAGCTCGTACCACAGGATTCCCACAGCAGCACACAGGAAGAACCTGCCTCAGAGTGGAATCAGGAGGCAGAGGTGTGTGTGTGTGTGGTCATATGTTCACAGTTCAAGTATAACTCGATAAACAGTGGGTCCATTTCGGTGTCTAATTACTGTTAAATGTGAAATTACTGATATGCATGTCTGTGTGTGTGTGTGTGTGTGTGTGTCTGTCTGTGTGTGTGTCAGGTGTCGTTGCATACGCAGCAGCAGCCGCCCCCCTCTGAGGCTCCTCCTACATCAGCTGACCCCGCCCCTCCCGTCTCCGTGGCAGCCGACCCAGTGGTGCGCAAACAGGTGGTGCAGGACCTGATGGCCCAGATGCAGGGAACATACAACTTCATGCAGGTGTGTGTGTGTGTGATGAACTGCCCTGATTCATGCATGTGTGTGTGCGGGCGGTTTGTGGCTTGATGAACTGCCCTGATTGTGTCACTAATTGTGTGTGTGTGGCCTGTAGGAGTCAGTGCTGGAGTATGATGGGCCGGCAATGGACCCCGCCATAGTGTCTGTCCAGTCCATGAGTCCCGCCCGCAACCTAGAGAGGGCACAGATGGGTATGCATCCTCATAATACACACACACACTCTCACACACGGACACATACACACTCTCACACACGCACAAACACATATATACACACACACACACACACACACTTCTAAAACAGATATGCACACACATGTAATGGAGGCGAACTGAGCTAGCATGCTAGTTCCGCGTGTAAATCCTCACACCCCTAACCTTAAGAACGCTTCTAACCGCTGAGTTGGAAGCCTGGGCTTTTAGCTCAGTGGTTAGAGTGTTCGACTCCCATGCCAGTGTGTGTGGAGGTGTGCGGGTTCGAGGGCCGTTAGCGGCAGACGAATTACGACCTCGGTTACACACACACACGTAAAACAGATGCACACCCTCATTAATACACAGCTAATACTCATCCAGGCAAAACACAAGACTCTTCAGCCTCACAGCCCTACACTGGTGCTCATGCAGCATACTTAGGCCATCCTTAAAAATATTTTTGTTTGCAGTAACAGCCAAAAAAAAATAAAAAATGGGTGGTAGGTAGGTCAATATTTTTTCAAGATTCAAAAAAAAAAAAAAGTTCAATTTTGGTCATTGTGATTAATGTAGGAATGAATTTACACAAATGTGCATATCGTGTCAGAACTGACTGGGTCTTCAACCCGTGCCTTCAGGCGCATTCATTGCAAACCTCATTCTGATGCAGGTTATATAGACCAGCCTTTCTCAAACTTCTTTGACCTGAGGTCCGGTCATGGCAGACTTTTGGGTCATAGGGCTCATCTACATGTACCCAGAAAGAAGGCTACAATAGCTCTTGGCCACGTTTATATTGAAATTTGACTATACAATACTAATGCTATACAGTATATTATATACAGTCTCTGCTCTGTTTCTAAGGAAGTTCCAAAAACAACGCCGTTCTATTAAGTTTCATTAAATAAATAAATAGCCTTCCAACAGGTTGAAGCGGAGCTTTGATACCAACGTTATCGATTAGTTTCAGTTTCTCGCGAGACGCCAAAGATTGAATGAATGCTCATACCACCACTTAATTGTAGGGCTCCATGTTTAATGACATCGATAGCAGAAACGTTTTGTTTTCTTTTTTTCGTCGATCCGCGGTTTCTTGATCAACTGCGCAGCAAATTATCAGATGAAGCATCGGGCCTAATTTCACTCCACGACTCATGAACCAGCAGTCTCCATGTTGCGGACCCATATTTCTCGAAAGAAATGCTGAATAGACCACAACCAATTTCAATACTCCGACACGGTCACCGCTAGACTAGGGGAGAAGGGATGAGAAAAGATCTGGCCACAGTTCTTCCAGAACTTAGTGCTGGCAAAAGCGTTATCAGTTTTTGTGAATGAAACGGCGTAGGCCATAGTGTGACATCGTAAAACCAATGGTGTAGAGATGACGCCAAGTGAGCATAAAGTGAGCCACGTTTGCATGTAGGCAATTTATATTCACAATACGCGGGCCTACTAAAAGAAATTGTATTGCATTTGTATTGGTTGTTTAGAGTAAAAAAAACAATCGGTCGGGTAATAACGCGCTTAAGTTTACAACCGCAAGTCGGTCGGACTAAAAGGGGGCAAAAAATAAATATTTGGGTCGGTTCTAAATTGACAGGGTCGGTCGGGTTACGGCAAACGAAAATATTTTTAAGGATGGCCTTACAGACTAACATGTACACACACTCACTTTTAAAATCGTGTGTGTGTGTCCACAGTTCACTCAGAAGCCCAGCTGCTCTCTCAGCCCAGTGCTGTCCCTTCACAGCCAGAGGTGAGTCCTGATAACCGAATGGCAGCCCTTCACACACACACACACACACACACAGCCAGAGGTGAGTCCTGATAACCGAATGGCAGCCTTCCCACACACACACACACACACACACAGCCAGAGGTGAGTCCTGATAACCGAATGGCAGCCTTCTACACACACACACACACACACACACAGCCAGAGGTGAGTCCTGATAACCGAATGGCAGCCTTCTACACACACACAGCCAGAGGTGAGTCCTGATACTGAATGGCAGCCTTCTCCACACACACCTGGTTTCTATCACTGTTGGACCTGTGTCCTTATTCCTCATCTACTGGAGCTCTCAAACGCTCTCCCCTCCTCTTTCTCTTTCTTTCTTTTCCTGTTTCTCTCTCTCTCACCCTCAGTCATCGCTTTCTTTCATCCTTCTTTTGCCTCCATATATATATATATATATATATATATATTTACCTCTCCTCATCTTTCTCTCTCTCTCTCTATATATATGTCTCTCTCTCCACTCCTTCTGTCTCCTGTCTTCCTGCGGTGTCTCCTCCTCCCCTCCTGAGGATTTCTCCTCTGCTGCTCCTCTCTATCCAACCCCCCACACCTCAGACCCTCTGCAGGTAAACACACCCTCCCTCCCTCCCTCTGTGTGTGTGTGTGTGTGTGTGTGGGTCTCTCCTCTGCCACACTTCTACAATGTGTGTATGTGGGAATTATGGCATTTGTGTGACTTTATCCACAAATGTTTATGAGTAGTTTGCTCTATTAGCTCTGTATTATCAGATTAATCACATCAGCCGACTTAGTTCCATGATTTGCGATTGTCTCGGCTTTCCTCGACAGACATTCTCTTCTCTCGACAAGCAGATACTTTCCTTTCTCTCATTTACAGACATTCTCTTTCTTCATTACAGACATTCTTCATTAAGCAGATATTCTTCACAAGCAGATATCTTCTTCCTTTCTTTCTCCTTTACGCCTTTACTTTACTTCTTCCTTCTCTTGACGATACATCTCTTCCTTCTTCCTTACGCCTCATTTTCATTTCTTTCCTTCCTTTACGATATTTCTTCCTTCTTCTCTTTATTGCCCTTTATTTCTTCTTTTCTTCCTTTATTACAGATATTTCTCTTCCTTCTTCTCTTCATTACAGATATTATCTTCTTCTTTCTTTCATTGCCCGGATTTCTTATTTCTTCTTCTTCACAGATTTCCTTCCTTCTTTATTGCCTTTATTTCTTCTTTCCTTTATACAGATTCCTTTTCGCCCAAAGATCTGATGTTCGACGCCGGTTTTGATCGGATGTTCGACGGATTTTGGATTTTGATTTCGGATTTCGCAAACGGATTGAGGATGCCGGATTTTATTTTGATTTGATTTCTGCCGGATTTCGCATGATCTTTGCGCACGGATGTCTTTGATTTTTCTGATGATTTTGATTGATCTGTTCGATTTTGAACGATTTGCGGAACTGATTTTGAACTGCGCGATTTTGAACTGCTCCTGACTTCTTTGTCCTTCCACTTTGACACTTTGTCCTTCCGGATCCTGCCTCGATTTTCGATTTTGCCTTTCTCTTTAACGGACTGGCATTGTTCTCTTTACTTTTCCATTCTCTTCCTCTGTCTGATTTCGAGCGACCGAAGTTTCTGTTCTTTGAACTGGCGTTAGTTTATTTCATCGTTCTGATTGTCCTTGAAACGACCCCATGTTTCAGCTTCACCGAGAATCCTCCAGCCACTAGCCCCAGCTACAGCAGTCAGTCCGCCCACTCGGAGGAGCAGACAGACATGCAGCCAGGTGAGGGGGAGAAGAGAGACCGCAGGCCGAGAGCTCTCGAGAGCTTGTGAACCATTAAGAAACGTCACCAATCACAGACGAAATACAGTTCCAAATCAAAAGTTTGTATTTGGCAGATACAGATACAGTTTAGATAGAAACCTGCAGACATTCTCGATTTGGACTTGTTATCTACGATGCCTTAGAGTGACTGCTTTGGAGGGGGGGAGTACGACCTTGACATACTTGCTATTGAGAAAAGCCATTCCATTTGTCTTTTAAGCTTGTGTGGGATTGCTGGCTCTGTCACTGGATGTCACTAACATGGTTCCTCCTCACTTACTTCCAGCGTAGGCCCTTCCATCTCAGGAGGCTTTGTGGCGCCGTGGGCTGGCGACCAGTCCCTATCCCAGCAGGCCATGGGTCAGGGGGCGGGGTTTAACCGGGCGGGGCAGCCCTTCTACGTGGCCAGCAGGGGCGGAGTCATGAGCCGAGGAGCACCAAGAGCACCACGTGGCGCAGTCAACGGCTACAGAGGTGTGTGTGTGTGTGTGAGAGAAATGGGCATTTCAAAAGATTTCTACTCTGGGCACCTAAAACGCCAGCGTGATGTGGACGAAAGGCCGAAACAACACGGAAGGGCCTGAGAGCTGGAGAGATGTAAATGTGCTAATGCTAGTGCTAATGCTAATGCTAATGCTGGTGCTGTGGTGTGTTTTGTCTGTAGGTGGTTATGATGGCTATCGGCCTCCATTTCCCAGTGCTAATGCTAATGCTGGTGCTGTTGTGTGGTGTGTGTGTGTGTGTGTTGTCTGTAGGTGGTTCTGATGGCTATCGGCCTCCATTTCCCAGTGCTAATGCTGGTAGTTATGATGGCTATCGGCCTCCATTTCCCAGTGCTAATGCTGGTGCTAATGCTAATGCTGGTGCTTTTGATGTGTGTTGTCCGTAGGTGGTTATGATGGCTATCGGCCTCCATTTCCCAGTGCTGCGGGGGGCAACTATGGCCAGACTCAGTTTGGGAATGCCCCTCGAGAGTACAGCAACAACACCTACCAGAGGGTAACACACTAAAACAAACACACATATACTCGCACACTTACCATTCCAATATACATACACACTTCAGCATGAGGAGCACAAACCCCTGTACACCTCATTCTAGCCAAGCAGCTTTATACATACAGGTTTGTACATACATACACACTCACACATATATTCATCTTATTAGATGTGCCTTGATGGAACATACATACATGCATACATATTCATGCAGCAGCACCAATTACAATTGTGATGTTAAATCTCTCTCTCTCTCTCTCACACACACTCTCTCTCTCTCTCTCTCTCTCTCTCTCTCTCTCTCTCTCTCTCTCTCTCTCTCTCTCTCAGGATGGCTATCAGCAGCAGGGTTATAAGCGGGGTGCAGGCCAGGGTTCTCGAAGTCTGCAGTGCTTGACCAGGCAACGCTCCTAACGGCTAACGACGTGCACCCCCCCAATCCCCCTCTCCTTCTCTCTCTTTCTTTTTCTCCCTCTATCCTCTCCCTCTCTGTTAATTTCTCCTCCTCCCCCCACGTCCATGTTGCTAACCAGAGCACAGAGGAAACACTAAGAACTCACGCCAGGCTTCAAGCTGCCCGCTGGATTTTGGGTTTCAGCACAGCTTTTCTTTCTCTTTAACTTTTTGTTTTCTTAGTTGTTTTGGACACTAGATGATTCTCCTGTAAACTTGAAGAGTATTTTCATTAATTTATTTTTTGTACAAAAGGAAATGCAAAAAAGCATCCTCGGGCCACACGACTGACTCTCCTTCACCCCTCCTCTGATGTTTCCGCTGCCTCCTCTCTGTAGTCCTCTCTTTCTTTTTCTTTCTTTCTTTCTTTCTTTCTTTCTCTCTCCCTTGGTCTCCATCTCATCCCCCCCCCTCCAGTTCCTGCAGATGCATTTGGGTTCTAAAAGCACTCATCGTTTTTGTGCTTGTCTGTCTGCTTTTTGTCCATGGTGAGTGCAGTCTGTGATGGTGTGTAAAAAAGGCGGTGTGTGTGCGGCGCCGCCTGTGTGTCTGGAGTGGTGAGTGTGTGTGTGTGTGTGTGTGTGTGTGCGCCGCTGCAGTGTGTAGCGCTGCAGGTCCGTGCTGTGTGTCTGAGTGGTATGTGTGTGTGTGGGTGTGCGTGCATCTCTGTGTGTGAGCGCCTGTGTGTCTGAGTGGTGTGTGTGTGTGTGTGTGTGTGTGTGTGCGCGCGCGCACGCTCTCATGTTGCCCATGTCGCTTGTGAAGAGACAGTTCCAATAAAAGCTGTTGCATCACCGCCTGTCTGCTGCTTCCTATTCCTTGTTTGGCTCCGCCTCTTTCTTTTGATTAAGCCCCTCCCACAGCCACATGGATCCGCCTACATCACCAGTCTCATCTGTCAATCTAAGCGTGGACCAATCACGCTTCAGAGGGCAGCATGAACCTCATTTAGCAGACTTTCAAAGTGACCTCCAGTGTGGTACAAGTGCACTAGGCAGTGCTCCCTAACCTGACCCTAGCCAGAGCGTTTCGCCCGCTTAGCTCCCGCTTTGGCTTCACTCACATCCATCTGGACCTCTTCCATTGAGAGTGATTTCTGCAAACCAATTTTATGGTACAGCCAATCAGGACGCAGGGCCAGAGTTTCATAGATGTGACATAAATGCAGTAGGCTTACTGTGAGACTGTTATTAGCTGTGCCACGGGTTGGCTTCGGCGTGAGTGGTTGAAGTAGCACGCCAATAGATGACGGACAAGTGGCTTATTCAATCATATGCAATTTTTTGATTAGGGCCCAGCCTTCTGAAGCAACACTTCAATGGATCGGTTCCAGATGGTTGAGTGGAGCTAGGCGGAGCGAAATTCATCTGGCTAGGGTCCGGTTAAGTGCTCCCTGGGGTCCACCCAGAACACTGTGTTCTGGTTCCAGTGACCTTCTGTTCTGGTTCCGATATACAGGAACATTGTGTTCTGGTTCCAGTGACCTTCTGTTCTGGTTCCGATATACAGGAACATTCCATTCTGGTTCCTGTGACATTCCGTTCTCGTTCCAGTGTACAGGAACCGATTCCGATGCATATGAACATTTAGTTCTGGTTCCAGTGCACAGGAGTGTTGCGTTGTGGTTCTGGTGCTGTGGGCTGCCTCGGGTGTCTGTGGGACGGGCCCGCGTGGCTCTTTGGGTTCTGCTCTAGAATCACTGCGGGGTCCTTAGAGTGCTGCTAACGGAATCGGCCATTCACCGTGCTTACAAACAGTTGCTTGGGCTTACATCATCCGTTGCCAAACTGAATTGTGGGTCCGTTACGTTGCGTTGCTGCACCGAAGGAGAGCAATGGAAGGCACCAGCCAATCAAATGACTGTTATAGGCCTACTTCAAGGCATTTGCATAGTAGGCTACACACCCCCGACCGTCGGGAACACCCACTGGCATGCGGTGGCGGAGCGCAACTGTTTGTAAGTGCGGTAAGGTACCAGCACTGCGGGGCCACTGCATGATACAGCACCGTACACCTTCATGCCAACACAACCCCTGGACACATCACAGCAACTAGCCAACACATTTGTGCTACTGAATGTTGAAAGGTTCAACCCCCCTGCTGAAGAAAAACTGCAGAACTGGACTTGTGCTCAGTGTTCATCTAATGTGTTTGATAAACACTGGCCCATTGATTAATTGATTCATTCATTCATCCCCAAAGGGAAATATACAGGTGTATGCATCTGTGTGTATAAACTTATTGAAGTATGTCTAAGTTTGTGTGTGTGTGTGTGTATACATGCATTTCCTGGCATGTGTGTGTGTGTGTGTATACATGCATTTCCTGGCATGTGTGTATGTGTTCCAGGACGTGGAGGAACCTTCAGATACAGCCGAGGGATGACCGCACACCAGACCAGCTAACAAGGACTTTCGAAGAAGGCCTAGCCCTTAATATCCCCAACAGCCCCCCCACCCTCCCTTCAAAACCCCCATCAGACCCTCAAACACACTTCAAACACACTTCAAACACCACCCTCAATCCCGCCAAGTCCCGACTGCTCCCCTTCCTCCTCGTCCCCGTTTCCCAGGGCCAGGGCCACTGCTTCGTCTCCTAGCTAACGGAAGCCACTCCGACTGCCTTGTGTTGTGTGCATCGCAGGGAAGCGATCCAAAGACTGAAGCCCTGTGGCTCCTCTGAACACACGTTAGGGCCTGACCATGCAGCTGCCTTATTGTGGTGCGCTCACGAACACGCTGTGTGTCGCCTGCTGCTGTATTCTTAATTCTCGTTCAGAAAGGCATTGTGGGAAAATCAGATGCCATTTCCTCTTCTCTAGCCTCGTTCAGAAGGGCATTGTGGGAACGCAGGGACGGACTCTACATGTTTTGACTGAGTGGTTTAAGAGCATCAGTCAGGCCCATAGGTCAGGCCTAGTCTCATAGTCTCAATGTCCACTCTCACATACAGACCGACTGGATCTCAATGTCCACACTCACAGACCCGCTAAGTCTGTGAGTGCTTAGAGCTGTCCCACTGTCAAATTGTGCATGAGGGCTTGCTCACAGACTTTTTTGAACGCTTTCTGTAAGTCAGAAAATTACAAACAATTCAAAGCATAGTGACGTGAGGGTTTGTCAGTAGAGGAAGCCTGGATGTAAAAAAAAAAAAACGGTTAATGACTGCCATAAGTGGTTTTGGTGTTGTCAATTTAACATAATACCTCACAGGTGCCGTTCCTGTTAATGTTAATAGCATTTTGAGCCCTTGCAGCATCTTAAACTCAACCACTTATCAGCTGATGTAATGAACGTTTTTGAGAGTTCAGGACCTTAGACGGGATATTGAGATTCAGCCTCACTCTGCAGAACCACTCCTCACTCGCCTCCTGTGAGCACAGGAAGTGTCTGCAGGAGGTTGCGGGTGGTTGTCTGTTTAATCTGCCTGGCTTGACTGTTATTTCGAGCTCTGTTGGGATGTGTTAACTACCATGTGGCGGTTTGTGAACACAAATGAACACGCAGGGCGTCTGTCTGCCTCTGATTGCACTGAACAGCATCTGAGCAACTTGTAAAATTTGAGCACTGCACTGTCTAAGCTTTACATTAAAAACTGATCTTGCCATGGATCTGTTACTTGTGTTAATTGTGACGAGGGTAGAATCTCGAGTGTCAGGTCTTGATGTCAGCTGGACCTGCTCTTCCTCCCTAACCTCACCTGACTGAGTGGCTGAGGAAGAACACATTTTACAGGGAAACAAACACACACACACACAGTGACCTACCTTTGAAGTCCGCCTACAAAAAGGACCCAAAGCTGCCATCTTTGCCCATATAAGGAGATCCGGATCTCCTTAAAGGTTGTAACAGCAATTGCAGGCCCAAAAAGGCCCAAACATAAATGATCACATTCATATAATCTTTCCTAACAACCTGCTAGCTGCCCGCCCCATAAGCAGGCCGTCAAAAAACGCGTCTGTAGGCAGCCTAGGCTCTGAGGTCTGCACACAAAAACAATTGCTAACAACAAGTGTTGCCAACCACTTAAAGGCAAAATAAAGTGTTCCAACCAATAACTGATGAGATGCGCGTTCAGGAGAGTTTCAACTGCACAGGAGGGAGTAGCAAGCTAAGCTCTCTGTTTTGTTTGAACATCAGAAGTGACATTACCCCACTATCCATCGCTGATACAACCTTTAAATGGGCAATGATGGTACCCGGATCTCCTTATATGGGCAGGAATGGCAGCTTTAGGGAAATTCTCCTGTCCTCTGTGGGATCAGCTCTAACCTAGCATTCATGTTCTCTCTCTCTCTCTCTCCCTCTCTCTCTCTCCCTCCCTCTCCCTCTCTCCCTCCCCCTCCCTCCTCTCTCTCTCTCCCTCCCTCTCTCTCTCTCTTTCCCTCTCTCTCCCTCCCTCTCTCTCTCACCCTCTCCCTCTCTCTCTCTCTCAGCTCTATCCTAGCGTTCATGGGCTTCGGAAAAACCTTTCTCCGAGTGAAAACCATAATTCCGCGTCATTCACGTCACTTAATGTGTGAGTCAGAGGTCGGAAACTGGGGCTAGATTTTGCTAACAGAGTTGCCCAGTTAGGGGCTCGTCATCACTTTTGTCGTCGCGTAGTTCGTTTGTAGTCCATGTGGCCTTTCATGTACAACAGGTTTAATATGAACTTGGGAATTTGCCGTTTTTGTCACTTGAAAGCTGCATATCTTTCTTTCACAAACGTCTTACACTATATTTTAAGCAAATACAGTTGTTTGTTTAGGATTAGTGAGTGTATGTTTTTAACCTTTGTTGTGGCATCTGTGTTTGTCACACATTCCGACGGCAAAGCACATGAACACTTGCTGTCGGAAAAACAAAGTAGCCATGGGGGCGGTCCTTGTCATTCAGAAGTGCCCTGAATGCACCATTACACACCTGTCTAACCCGGGTCCTCAGTGCCACTGACACCTGTGCATGTGTCTTGTGCACCATTGTGTATGCCAAGGTCCTCTGTCCATACCCTTCCCTCTGGTGAGAAAGGAACACTTCTGTTTCCAACTGTCAGTCTACCCCTTGGAAATGTCTGCATCCATCTCACTTCCTGGCCCCAAGTTTGGCAGCGTATTTTGCTGACCGTGCACACTGTGGCCAGAGCGGAGTCAGACACACAAAGTGGGCAGAGTCAGGCCCAAGCTAATTAATAAAAGATAGATAGATCAGAATTTAACACTGGTTGCATGTGATTGGTTTATGACATTGCACTTCACCGGAGAGGTCTCGTCCATTTCCGATGGAGGCGGGACATAAAAGGTTAAGAACTTCACATGCTGATGAAGTCCATCAGAGGTGTGTTGGCAGTTTGTTCCCTGACAACAAGGCATTGGGGACACCTTCAGCCAGACATTAGTCTACACAGTAAGTAACCGTCCTACTGCAGTAAGCATTACACTTGTGCAAGTTACTGTACCATTGCAGTGTAAGTTGGAACTGTACTTCGGCAGTGATTGATGACGTTACATAATGGTCCACAAGTTCATGAGAACACAGGTACAGAAAAGATCACATATTGGGAAACTCCCAAGGGTTACACTTTACTTGACAGTATCGACATGAGTGACATGACACTGTCATGAACGTGTCATAAACAAGTCGTAAACGTTTATGACATAACAGTTCTGTCATTAAGTGTCATTCGGTTTTTGTCATAACAAGTTAGGGTTAGGATTAGGGTTAAGGTTCATGTGTCATGACAGTGTCATGTCACTCTAATGTCAATACTGTCAAGTAAAGTGTTACCCTCCCAAGTGTATAGACAATGTCACTGAACTACAACTTTTCTTAAATTGAGCCAAACTGGTCAGTTTCCCTGACACAATGCAACATCCCACATGAAATGACTAGCTGTGTCAACACTAGGTTGTCCCTGAATCAATGCATAATCAGTGCAACAACTACTACAACATCTAGCACTGACTAACTGGTCAAACTGGTCAATAGGTCAAATTGTTTGTTCATTTGTGTATACAGCGGGGAAAATAAGTATTGAACACGTCAACATTTTTTTCAGTAAGTATACTTCCAGTGAGGCTATTTGCATGACATTTTCACCAGACATTATTAATAACTTAGGTAATCCACACATATTAAAAAAATATCTATAAGATGTACCGCAGAGCGGTACAAAATATGACCGCCGCCCAGTCCAGCACATGTTTTCCACAAAAATAAGTCACGCTGAAAGGCATATATGATTCTGTCTCGCTGAATTGCATTATTCACACTCAATTCTCACTGGTATCGGCTAGACAACTAGCCTAGAAATCTAGACGCGCCCCTAGCGGCAGCGAATTACATTTACTGCCAGGGCTAGTCTAGCAACTAGTTGGCTTGTGAGCTCCAGAAATCGAAACTTAATCAGGCCAATGAAATCGTGTATAGAGTCGTTATGTGGGCTTAACATAATGATTGATGGCAGAGTTGCAACGGTTTGGCTTGAATTCCCTGCTACTTGAAAACAAATAAGATGGATGTTGCTGCTGGCGAACAGTGTGACACGAGTTAAGCTTTTATTAAGTTGGCAAACGTTTGAACTAGCCAACTAGCTCCGCTGGTGGGAAACGCATGGGACTCACAGCGCTGCCGCTGTCCTATTGCGTGCAGACGGAATTTGAAAGACAACCGATTATCCCGCCCCTCGGACTGAGCACTGCGAACGGTGAGTGTCCAGACCCTACATTTTAATGTGGGTCTGGCTCGTCAGGCTACTAGACAACAAGTACCAAAACATGATTAGTTCATAGATTTCACATGTAATATACATTTTATACAACCCCACCCCCATCTTGTCTGTTCATAATTCTGAGAAATTCTTGAATTGTGTGCATGTGTACGTGTACATGTTTATGTTTATGTGTGTGTGGGTGGGTGTGTGTGCGTGCATGTGTGTGTTTGCCTGTTTATGTGCCTGTATGTGTGTGCATGTGCATGCATGCGTATATATGTCTACTGTGTGAGTATGTGTCATTGTGAATGTATGTGTGTGCGTGTGTATCTGTTTATGCACATGTGTGCATATGGAATGGGTTTACATGACCCCTGGAGGCAAACATACGCAAAAAATTGGTCATCCTAGGCCCTACGGTTCTTAAGATATTCACAGAAAACTGTGTCTGCCCTACCCTCCTTTCGGGGTGTCCAGTCCAGCGGGGGGGCTACAGATCAAAACGAAAAGCGATGGTTCCATGCTATCCATGTGGGGTTACATGCCCACCAAGTTTAGGTACCCGGTCTTTCAGTGTCGGGAATCCTTGTTGGTGTCACGGTCACTAAATGTACACATACATTATTTTATTGTAAGGCCCCCCATGAACGAAAGTCCACGAAACTTGGCATGCATTCGGAGGGTGTCATAATGATCCTACACTTTCAATTTCGTGCAGTTTTGACCATGTCAGCCGCTTCGCTGCGCGGCGGTCATAATAATCCCTCCTATCTGTGCAAATTAATATAAGATGGGTTAGTACATACTGATGGGCTTTAAAAAGGTTTTTCGTTACCCCAGGTGTCACACAATAAACATTTCATGATGGGTTAAAGCAAACAGCTCTCCCAAGACTTTTGCAACCTTATTGTTGCAAAACACATCAATGGAACTGGTTACAGATGCATTTCAAAACTTCAGAATCATCCAATAAGCAGTATTGGAGCCATTATCTGCAACATCACTGCACCATCAACTGGCCATGCACAGGATCTCCTTGCAAGATTTCTAACCAGGAAGTCAGAAGGATAGTCAGAAGAATAGCCCAAGAGCTAAGCGCCACTTGGAGAAAGCTCCAGAAAGACTTGGATGCAGCAGATACAATTATTACAGAGAAGATCTTAAGTAATGCACTCCAGTGCCATGGCCTCTCTGCATACTCATCCCGCATGACTCTATTGCTGAAGAAAAACATGTTGAAGCTCGTTGGAAGTTTGCTACACAACATTTGGATAAGCCTATGAAATACTGAGAGAATGTATTCTGGTCAGGCGAGAGCAAAATTGAACTTTTTGGATGTCATACTACCAGTGTTGGGAAGAATACTTTTAAAATGTAATCAGTTACAGAATACAGAATACATGCCCTAAAATGTCATTTGTAACGTTTTTCATTACATTACTCTATCTATGTACCGTATTCTAAATACTTGGATTACATAAGCACTGTTTTACATTTTATCAAGTGTGAATCAAGCTGCTATTTCAGTTTGTAAGACCCACAGGCGATGTCAGCAAAAAACCCACAACTTAACTTTATAGGATAAACTGAAACATTATACATGTTGTTAATGTACAAGATCATCTCACAGAAATATTAGAATTTCAGTTCAAAAAGCCCAGAAATTCAAATGAGAAGGATTCTAAAAGTAACCCCTTAAAATGGCCAAAGTAACTGTATTCTGAATACCACTAATTGAAAATGTAACTGTAACTAAATACAGTTACTCATATTTTGTATTCTGAATACATAATCCTAAATACATGTATTCAGTTACATCCCAACACTGCATATTACACACCATATTTGGAGGAGAAATGGCACTGTGCATCACCCCAAAAATACCATACCAACAGTGAGGTGTGGAGGTGGTGGCTGCTTTTCACCTCAAGACTTCTTACAGCTGAAGGTGTAAGGATCCTAATTACCAGGCTGATGATCATCTTTTCAGTCATATATTGACTCTTGATCAATTACTAAGTGTGGGCCTATTGTGGGCCTACTGTCACATGTCTACAGGAGCAGTTAACTGTACGGACAGGAAATGTAATCAAATGTATACCTTGTCATGTCTTGATTGATTCACTCTCACTACAACAATGGTCTCAAGTCTCATCAAAGTACTCTCAAATCAGCTGACCTCCAACCATGTGATCCCAAATCAGCTGACCTCTAATCATGTGATCCATATCAATGTAACCAACTACAAACTAGGTAGCCTATTTAAGTGAAGTTTACAGAGCATTCTAGGAGCCATTCTGTAGTCAGAATCTACTGCACCACTAAGGTGTGTAGTCATCATCCTCTCAGCTGGTATGTTCATTCTCTGATTGCTTCATATGGTTTCCTAAATGTTCCTTTAACCTGTTTTCGTAACTTTCACATTATTCATTTAGATGTACCTTCTATAATGTATTGGATGAATAGCTTGTATTTGACAAATAAATTGTTATGCTTTGACCCGCATAGTTTTCTAGAATTTCTTTAGATATCCCTCAAAGTTTAAGATGTGCCAGGGGGAACGGCTAGGATTAGTCCCTATGCCGTGGGGCTAAATCAGTGAAAGTAGGCATGCTACCAGGAGAACTGGCCATCGTATTATACTGTGGTGGGTCACTGATTTTATTAGTAATCTGGAATTAGACAGCTAACCTTAGCACACCCTGAACCCTCTGTAGCTTCGGTAAGCTGTTCTGTCCAGATGAGTATAGTGGTCCAGGCCAGCACTATAGCCTCTGACCAACTTTCACACTAGGATCATTACTCAGTAAATGGCGCCTCCCGAATTAGTCGGCCGAGGAGGGCCTCGCACACTATTCTTGGGGAAGATGCGTCTAATTAAATAGCTAGAAGGCATTCTTGTAACAGTATCGTGGGTAGGCCTACATCGGCCTACTATGGATAGTAATATTACTTTGACTGAAACTTCTCCATATCTAGCGGGGTCAGAATCATTAGGTTAACAGGGGTTCTATAATCAATTGTTATTTCCAATAGCGTGCGGACAGCTTCCCGATTTCCTTCGACCACTCCCAGTTCCCTCATTGGTCCTGACGAGTGACGTCTTATAAAGGAATGATGAATGGAGTCATTTTGTTCCGGGAGAATCTTGCCAGAATCTTGAGGATGAGATATGGCTAGACCTTTCAGCAAGACAATGATCCAAAGCATTCAGCAAAGGATACTCTCAATTGGTTTCAGAGAAAGGAAATCAAGGCCCTGATTTCAATCCAATTGAACAGTTTTGGAAGTTAACTAAAGATCAGGATTCACAAGAGACCCCTGGAATATTCAATATTAAAAGACTATCTGTTTAAAAACAAATGGGCCAAAATCACTGCGGAATACTGCGACTGATAAGTTTCGTCATACAGGAAATGCCTTGAAGCGGTCATTACGAATAAAGGGTCTTCCCCAAAATATTTAAGAAATTTCAGCAGGCGTGTTCAATACTTTTTTCCTGTGTCAGTCCACTTTATTATACATAACTCTACTTATGGACTTTAATGTTTGGATTTTTTATATGGGTGGATTATCTGTGTTAAAGGGACACCAGGCAAGCCTGATGCTTTTTCTCTACGAAACTCCCCCTCGTTCTGTCTGAAGCTCTTTTCCTTTTCTTTGCGTCTTCCGTCAAGGGTTTTCGCTGCTTCTTCGCCGGCTCTGCCATTATACACACGTTTGCAACAATCTCTAGCGTTTCGTTAGCCTGCCTCTGTGCTGTAAACTGATCCTGCTTCAGTCGGCGGGTAGGATACACCGAACTTGCAAGTGGGATATTCTTCCTACAGGCAGTAGGGGCGGGCGAGAGAGCCTTCATTCGCCCCGTAATGAGTAATTTAACCACATACCGACTTACGAAGATGATTAACACGAAAACGTTGCCTGGTGTCCCTTTAATACTAATGTCTGGTGAAAACTTGCATGCAAATAGCCTCATTGGAAGTATACTTACTGATTTTTGTTTTGACGTGTTCAGTACTTATTTTCCCCGCTGTATGTTTGACACACTTTGAAATCAGTTGTTCTGCATGTCCTATACTGAATGCATCTCATCTGATTCACCACACTAATATTGTTCACTGCTTTTAAAATACATCAGTATGGATTAGATCAGTGTTTCTCAAACTTTCAGACAAAGGACCACTCAACCAAAAAAAAAAAAAAAAAAAAAAAAAAAGATTAGACCTACTCACTGAACCACCTTGCTTATTGTCTTTGCACTTTGCTTATTGTGTCAGAGGATTGATTTAAACTGACATATCTTACATAGTGTTGCAGAACTGTTTGGATTTACATACAAGTTGGTTCAATATTGCAAACAACTCATATTATATTTTACCACGTCTGCTCGCGGACCACCAGTGGTCCCCGGACCACACTTTGAGAAACACTGGATTAGATGAACACGTGGACACCAGGTGACCTCATCACCTCATTCAGTCACATCCTGAGGAATCCGAACAGGCCCCTCAGCACTGCACAGATTAAGATAGGCTCTACAGGGCACCCATCTGCAGCTTGACTGCAATGCCAGGCACGTTGGTATGGCAACAAGACCTTCCCTGAAATCTGTTTTTAATGGCTTGAGGTGAGACTACAGGTTGATGCCCCAGTAAAGGGCATTTATTGCAATGACTCAGACCTGGAGACTGGGCAAGACCTATACGACTGGTGTGTGAGAGTCAGTACTCCACCAACTCCTGTCTCAACAGAGGAACATGATGGCAGGAGCTGAAGGGCCAGTCTCCCCAACGTGATTCAACAGTGGCAGCCAGGAATCGTATGCACAACTTTTCCTGGCTACTTGCTACATGCTAGCCCAGCTCCTTATCCACTACACTACTACTGCATACTAGCCCAGCTCCTTATCCACTACTGCATGCTAGCCAGTTCCTTATCCACTACTGCATGCTAGCCCAGCTCCTTAACCACTACACTACTACTGCATGCTAGCCCAGCTCCTTATCCACTACACTACTACTGCATACTAGCCCAGCTCCTTATCCACTACACTACTACTGCATACTAGCCCAACTCCTTATCCACTACTGCATGCTAGCCCAGCTCCTTATCCACTACACTACTACTGCATACTAGCCCAGCTCCTTATCCACTACACTACTACTGCATACTAGCCCAACTCCTTATCCACTACTGCATGCTAGCCCAGTTCCTTATCCACTACTGCATGCTAGCCCAGCTCCTTATCCACTACACTACTACTGCATGCTAGCCCAGCTCCTTATCCACTACGCGACCATGATGAAATCTCTTCACATTCACCATTATTTTCCATCAGAATGCAACACTGAAGACTCTTTAGAGTTTTAATCCAGCAACAGTGGCTTCAGCACTTAATTTACCACATTTCTGTAAAACGATGTGCAACACATTACACACACACACACACACACACACACACACACACACACACTCTCTCTCACAAACACACACACAAATCAGTCCATCGTGATGCATTTGTCTATAGTTTTTCCAATAAAAAGAATATATGAAAAGGTATGGGGCTGTCTGTGATTGCTAATCAATGAACATGGTCAGGAGTCCCAAGTCCCCTTGATTAATCCAGTCCTGCTCAGGATCTCCTGGCATCCACACAGAGAGAGTCCAGTCAGGACCACACACACCACACACACACACACTCACTCAGTCGAGGACTGCAAGCACACAGTCTGTGGACTGCAGGTTGGCAGGATAATGTACCACACACACTCGTTCCCTTTCTCTCACCCTCACACACAGTAACTCAAACACATGTAGGTGTCCAGTCCGTGTTGTGTGTGATTGGTCCCTAGGGGATGGCGTTGTGCTCCTGAAGATGGTGCTGCTCTCCCTGGGGTAAATGGTGGCCCTCGGCCAGGTGCTCCGCCACCTGGTGCAGTTGGTTATGGCCTGGGGGGGCTGGATTGAATTCCTGGGGTTGCCCCCGCTGGGGCAGTTCCTGATGAGGGATGGCATGGTCAGGGGGTAGTTCTGCGTGGCCGGGGGGCAGAGGGTGACCCTGGTCCTGGGCAAATGGGACGTCGTTACCCGCCACTGGGAGAGAGAGAAGGGCGTTAGGCACAGGCACATTAGTTACAAGTAAGCACGCGACGCGACGCGACCTTTGCTTACGCCACACCTGCGTATTTGTGTGTGCAGTACCTACTGTGTGTATTATGAATGTGGATGTGTGTAGCGTGTGTATTTGTGTGTGTAGTAGTGGTAGTGCGGTGTGTATTATGAATGTGGATGTGTGTAGCGTGTGTATTTGTGTGTGTGTAGTACTGCTGTGTGTATTACGAATGTGGATGTGTGTAGCGTGTGTATTTGTGTGTGTAGTACTGCTGTGTGTATTATGAATGTGGATGTGTGTAGTACTGCTGTGTGTATTACGAATGTGGATGTGTGTAGCGTGTGTATTTGTGTGTGTAGTACTGCTGTGTGTATTATGAATGTGGATGTGTGTAGAGTGTGTATTTGTGTGTGTAGTAGTGGTAGTGCGGTGTGTATTATGAATGTGGATGTGTGTAGCGTG